>NC_050523.1:24873886-24911892 GCF_002922805.2 Oryzias melastigma | reverse complement strand
ATGGACGGATGGATGGATGGACGGATGGATGGATGGACGGACAGGGGGGTGGATGGACGGGGGGATGGATGGATGGATGGTTAGAAGAAAAATTCAACAACACAACAATGTGACTGTCAAACTTTTACAACTAAGTTCAAAGTTCTTTCCAAACATCCTTAGACATTTTCAAACTCATTTTTAGAAACTGTAAGAATATTATCATCAGTGTGGTAAAAACTGGTTGGGAAAGCCTTGTTCATGTTCTGAATTCTCTTTGTGCTTCTTCTGCATTAAACTTTGTCAGATTAAATCTATCATTACAATTCCATACATTCCAAAGTTGTTTCTGACTGATCACATATCAGGTTAGTGTAAATGTTCCTTTCCAGCTGGACTTTTCCTTCCCTTTTCTGCAAACATACTGTGTGACTGCACCAGGATCCGTCTTTGCTCCGGTCTGTGGGCAGTAGGTGGTTAGGCATCGGAGCAGATGTCTTTGTGTGTGCAGACTGTCCAGTCTTTCAGGACTTCATGTTTTCACTGCAACATCCACAAAGTTTGACTTCAAACATTTGATTTTGTGAACTGCCTCCTGCAAAAATAAAAAAGCTTTTAGTATCCAATAATACTGCTTTTAAATGAGCTATTAAACTATTGTTTTTAAGATTGACTCATTTCTAGGGAAGATATTTTACACATCAGTGCAGCTGCAGTAACTGTAAAAAAAGAAAAAAAGTATTTTTAACAAATATCCAAACCTGAGCTTCAGTACAATCTGTGGAGTAAATAATAAAAAAAAGAAATGGAGACAGCTCCTTTTTGTGCATTTACACCAAAAATGACTGTACTCTTGCAGTTTATAAAAACATTTTTATCTGATATTGAAAAGTAAATTAGATATTAATGTGATTCTTTTTTGTTTTGTTTAATATTTTATTTACAAATAGAAATCAAATCACCAAATCACCCATCTGGAGCGGAGTGTGAAGCGGCTGGGATGAGGGTCAGCACCGCTAAGTCTGAGGCCATGGTTCTGGACCGGAGAAAGGTAGTTTGTCCTCTCTCGGTGGGTGGAGTGCTCCTGCCTCAGGTGGAGGAGTTTAAATATCTTGGGGTCTTGTTCACGAGTGAGGGAAGATCGGAGCGTGAGATCGACAGGCGGATTGGAGCGCCGTCCGCCATCTTACGGTCGCTGTACCGGTCCGTTTTGGTGAAAAGAGAGCTGAGCCAGAAAGCAAAGCTCTCGATTTACCGTCGATCTTCGTTCCAGTACTCACCTACAGTCATATACTCTGGGTCGTGACTGAAAGAACAAGATCTTGACTACAAGCGGCTGAAATGAGTTTCCTCTGGAAGGTGTCTGGACGCTCCCTTAGAGATAGGGTGAGGAGCTCGGTCACCCGGAGAGAGCTCGGAGTAGAGCCGCTTCTCCTCCACATCCAGAGGAGCCATTTGAGGTGGCTTGGGCATCTGGTCCGGATGCCTCCTGGACGCCTCCCTGGTGAGGTGTTCCGGGCATGTCCCACTGGGCGGAGGCCCCGGGAAAGACCCAGGACACGCTGGAAAGACTATGTTTCTCGGCTGGCCTGGGAACGCCTCGGGGTCCCCCCAGAGGAGCTGGAGGAAGTGGCCGGGGAGAGGGAAGTCTGGGCATCTTTGCTTAGACTGCTGTCCCCGCGACCTGGTCCCGGATGAAGCGGAGGAAGATGAATGGATGGATAGATGGATGGAAATCTAAACATTTTAATCCTTGAGGGAGGGGCTGGGGGTCAAAAATACTTGTCTGACTGTTTACTAGAACATTTCTGTTGCATTCAGTTCATAGATGGTACAGCTGCTGCCGTTTAAAAAATGGAAGTGAAGCTTGTTTTTTTTCTCAGACTGAACCTCTCAATGGAAAAGTGTCTTAATACGTTAAAGTTGGCGCGCATTTGTCCACCTGACAGCTCAGCTCATTGCAAAGTTGGTCTGTCAGAGAGACCAGCAGAAAACCACAGTCAAATTACAGGCTGTGGGCGTGTTGGGATGTGATGCTGGGTCCATATTAAAAGGGTCTGCAGCCACAGTGGTCGGGTTTACCCACAGAGCCCACGTCAGCATAGAATCAGCACATCGAATGGACTCCTCTTACCAAAAATAAGTTTACTCAAGTATACTTTTTTTAACTAAATTAGCATACTTTTAGTTTACTTTTTAAGTACTTATTAAAGATAAACTTTACAAGTTCATGTTTACAAGTTCATATGTTTATGTTAAGTATACTTGAATTATACTTAAACCTATACTACAAGTCTAAATATACTTTACCTAAACTTTTGATCAAGATATACTTTCGTATGACGATTTATGTACGAGTATTGCTTTTCTTTTTAACAATAGCTGTATCATTATAAACGTATATGGATGTCTTCATGGAAGGTGTGTTCAGTAATCGTTTCAGCAAGAAGTCAGCTTTGGTGCGAATATCTTTGGTTTAAGAAAACCTGATCTTTCATGAATATAACATTATTAAACCACACAGAGACAGAAACATTTTTGTGGTATTAATTTAGAATGCTGACAAGAGTTATTAAACAGACCTAATTCATAGTAACATCTATTAAAAGTCATAAGTACATCCCCCCCGCGACCCCGAAAGGGAAGAAGCGGTCAAGAAGATGGATGGATGGATGGAAGTACATCCTTTAAAAATTGATAATTGGTTGTTTTTCTTTAAATATACTTTGAAGTGTACTTTTTTTTAAAACTTAATGCAAGCCTAAAGTATACCAGAAAGGTTACTTTAAGTTTACTTTCATGTACTTGTAAACAATTAGTATACCCGAAAGTTTACTTTAAGTATAGTTCTAAGTATACTTCTAAGTATACTTAAAGTATACTTAGAAACTAAAAGTGGGTCAATTTAGCCCTAAGAATTATACTTGTTAGTAAACTCCCTGTGTACTTTGCAAGTTTACTTGGGAAATACTTAAGTATACTTTAAGGGGGCCATACGATGATTTTCTTAAGTCTTTCAGAGTGTACTACATCCATATAAAGAATCATATATTACCTTTGGAACACAATAAAAACAATAAATAATTAAATATGAGTTATTTTTGCTAACCATTTTTATAACCTGAAGTAAAACGACTCGATCTCTGAGGCTCCACCCTTCACTACCTGAAGGTGCCGCCCACTTCATGACTTCCTCATAGAGCCATAACCCACAAAAAAATGAAGGGAATTTTATTATTATTTTAAAATATTGTTGTAGGCCCACATACAGTGCAGCTCGGGAGTTTATCCCCCAAATTTGGCACAGACAGAATGTTGATAGCTAATGGATTCATTTTACAGTGAAATTCAGTCATAAATGCAGACAACAACACCAGATGAACGTTTTAGGATTTATTGAAATGATGACATTCATTCATTCATCTTCTTGACCGCTTTGTCCCTTTCTCCTGCCGTCTTCCCGATATCCCCGTCTGCTTGCTCCATTCTCAGATACGTTAGGATCATCCCAACATGTTGTGCAGATTCCTCAGCAGTCCATAAGCTCCTATCCCACCACACAAGTTTAAACGCTAAAGAATGAACGTTTCTTAGCCAGCAGCACAAACTCACAACACAGACAGCCGGGGTCTGCTGTGCATGAGCTGGGGGGGGCGCGAGGGGTTGCGGGGCTCGCAAAGCTAGCTGATCATTGCTAGCTCAAGCTGCTAGCTTTGTTTGTGTCATCCTGGGGGCGGAGCAGACTCTTCCTGGAGGGGCAATCTCACTCTGTGACATCAGCATGTGAGGACCCGCCTGTTTTTGTGGGTCTGGGAGGGGCTGCTGTTGAGAGTGCAGGTTTTAGAGGATTACTCAGAAATGAACGGATCTATATACAACTTTGGGGTTGTTCAAAGAGACACATAAACAGACAAATACACTTAAAAGCTAAAAAAAAAAAAAAAAAAAAAAAGGTTTCATTGTATGGCCCCTTTAAGGCTCATACTTGCAGTATACTTATTTTGGGTAAGGGTCACTCTTTTCTGTATGTGTGGAAGGGACTGAACTAAAGGATACATGTTTTCTTTGTCTGCAGCACATCATTCAAATTAAAAAAACTTGGTAATTAAGGTGTTTTCACTGCTTCAAAAATTACAACTGGCAGAGCAATGTTAGAAAGCATGCTTCTGATACTGTCTTTTTCACACGTTTTTGGTTTTCCTCAGATGCATGGTGTATTCTGGGAAATCTCCATTTTCACTGGTTTTGGTTTGGAGTCAACATGTGGAACAGCTCAGTTTGTAGGAACATCTGGACAACTCGAAGACCAGCAACTCTCCATCTTAAGAAAGGAGGGGCATGAAAAATACTAAACCACTCAGTGAGACAAAAAGAAACTCACTCACACACACACCCCCACGCACACCCACACACACACACACGCAGCACAAGCCTGTACTCAACAGTGCAAACCACAGGTGGCTGCTGGGGAACAGAAAAAAACTGCTTATTTTAGATCCTGTCAACTTGGGCCTCTGGCATTCACACACACCCACATGTGTGCGCGCACACACACGCCCCCACACACCCTCTGCACGAAAGTAAGCACACATTAACACACACGGTAACTTGTGAATGAATTTTCTAAAACGTATCTTTCTTGATCAAATACCCAAGCAGTTCAATTCCAAATTGTAATAAGAGTCTGTTGTATAGATCTATGAATATTAACCCTTTAACACCTGAGGCGTTGTCGGTGATGCTTAAACACAAAATCTTTAACATACTTTAACTTTTCAACCGCTGACATGATCAATCTGAAGAAAGATTCTCCTCAGAATCTGCTGAATTATTGTGTTAATGATTGAAACGTTATAGTAAATCAAAGAACATAAACACTGAAGCTCTGGTGTTAAAGGTTGAATCATAACCATGATTTTCAATAAGTTTTAGTTACCTTCACACCAAAAAGAAAAGTTTGATTATTTTGTCACAGCGTTTTTCAGGATTATGACAGCAGATTCTACAATGCATGCATGATAGAGGTACATCTCTGGAGTTTGGATCAAAAAAGCTCCTGTAAATGGAAGGGAGCTCATCTCACTCTGTTTATATGGTCTGGTTTTGACCCTGTCAGGCTCCTCCCCACCTGGACACACCTGGCTCTCATTCAGTCGTCAGCCCGGGAATCCAAAATCCTGATGAGCCAGACATCACTGCCAGAGTATCTCAACAGTTTAGTGCAGTATTAATGGCTGCCTAAACCCTCCTTGAACTTCTGTCTTGTTTAACTAACTTCTGTTTCCTGGGCGTTGACACTGTTTCTGAATCTTGGAGCTCTAAAGCCATGAACTTGTATAAACACACTCAGAGAAATGTCCTTTGGCTGAAGTTTCCTCTGGGCTTCCAGCACTGCTGAAAGATAGAGCCAAAGACACAGTGGCTACTTTAAGCTTTTCAAATCACCTGATGTTCACTTTCTTCAGTTATTGGTTTAAGAAATCCACCAATGTTCAATCTAATGCCTAAGTCTCAACTACCCTTACAAGTGGATACACAATCGTCACATGTTGACGTTTGGTTAAGGACCCCTCCGTCTCAGTTTTTGTGTGTCCCTAGGTTGTTGTTTTTCGACATACTGGCTGTCCCCATTAAATCACTGGTCCCCAACATCAGGACCGTGGACCAGAACCGGTCCAGTACCGCAACGCATAGCGCACCGGTACCCTAACCCGACCCTGTACCAGGTGCGATACTGGACCAGAACTGGTACCAGACGCGGTCCCAGGCGCAAACTGGATGCAGTACCGGATGCATAGCAGTACTGGGTTAGGGATTACTGGTACTGGGTAACTTTTTGAGGTTTTGGGTGTAACCAACTTGTCAGCTTTTGGCTGTTTGCAAAATCAAGTGTCCGTGGTGCTGGACGCGGTACCGGATGTGGTTCCGGATGCGCTACCGCGTCCAGTACTGTGCTGGTACCGTGTTCGGTGCCGCATCTGATACTGCATCCAATACCGCGTCCCAAGGGTGTGGACCTTTGATTTTACGAACAGCCAGCACGTCAAAAGCTGACGAGTTGGGGACACCCAAAAAGTGACGTGGAAGGGTCCTTAACCAAACGTCAACATGTGACAAGTTAGGAATGAGAATGTGTTGGGCCCAGAGGAAATCTTTAAGAAGAATTTAAGAAATGTTTATGCACATTTTTTTTCTACTGACATGCTGTGCACGACAGGTTGTAGTGAACACTGATCCAACACGATAGGGAGGAGTAGGTGAGATACAGGAACGTCGTATGAGTTGTTCATCTTTCACCCTGCACACTGTGCAGGGAACCTGTTAGCCCATGTGAAACACACACGCTCCTTGCATATTCCTTGCATGCAGCCTGATTGTTAGGAGGATCTTGTTAGAAAATTAGACAATCCAAGTGTAATTTGTGTAGACATTATACGGACGTCCTACAAGCACTTAAGTATCACCAGCACACGTGTGGTCAGTGAGGAGACAGTAGACGCGTACTAACGACCAGAGTGTGATGTAAGGACGCCGTAAGCGTGAATAATTTTCATTATTCTTACAAATACTTAACTATACACATACCGCACGCATGGCAATGATTTATTCCTTTTACATGACGTCCCCAAGGCGTCCATAAGAGTCACAAGGGACCTGAAAGACACTTCTGTGCTCCTCTTAAGACGTTGGCTAATAAGTTAGGTAATTTTTAAAACCTTTATGGGGAGAACTCATTTATGTTATGAAGTTTTTAAATGACTACTTGCTGTATTGAAAGACTGCAACATTTATTGATAATTAATTATTTGTAATACAGTCAAACCATGTTAAAATGTGTAGATCGAATTTGAAACAGTGGGTAAATAAGGTGTTTTTTTTCCCCTGAACATTCATGTCAACATTTTTGCAACTTAAACGGAGATTGTGTTGTGCAGAAACTTACCAAATCCCCCAACCTGTCATTATTGAAACTATCTATATCTTTATCTATCTGTAAAAATGTAATTATCTGTCAGTTCTTTGACATGGTGGGCTTTAACTGACTGCAGTTTATGAAGTGTTTTAAACTAGTCTAAGCTAATTTTGAAGCTAATGATGACTGCGGACACAGACATGATTTGAGTGTAGTTTGGAGTTGATAATCACCTTTTGAATCCCAGAATATTCCTGGTATTTCACATGTCCTCCATCAGAGGTCTGAGAAGAACACTGGTAATGAAGTGAACCTTTACAAGACAGAGATGGAGGCTGTGAGAGTGTTCGCTCCAACAAACAACAACAGAGAGGGCCCATATCCTGCTGAATGGTGACCAGATGGGGACAAAAATGTGTAAATGTGTGTGTGCGTGTGGATGTGTGTGCATGTGGACCACAAGGTTGGTTTTAGTCACCACAAATGCCTCTTTGAAGGAGTAACTGCTTTGAAAAGAATTCAAATGGGAGACAGAGATGATGACGGTGCACTGCACAGTGTAGCTTGTGGCTTTTATGTGCATTTGTTCCTGATTTTATGTGCATGCTTGTTAGCTTGCACGTTTTTTTATGCTGAGCACAAGTGTGTGTGTGTGTGAGGGGTGTTGACGTCAGGTGCAGCGCAGGTGGGCAGCAGGGGGAAGGGATGAAAAGGTCTGCAAAATAAACACACCTGATCTCACTAGGCGCGCTCAGTCTGCAGCACAGAGTCAGGCTGCAGCCCAAATACTTTCTAATGTTTGTCAAAAAACAGTTTTAGGTAAAACTGCTTTGTGACCAAAGAATGACCTTTACTCAAGCAAATGTCTGAAAGTGATGGGCAGAATGTTAACAATGCCTTAAAGAATCATCAATTTTCATGATTTGCATCTTAATTCAGTTCATCCATCCATATTTTCTACGCCGACTGTATTGAAAATTTTCCTTGTATTAAGTTCATAGACATTGAACCTGAAAATGCATATTAATCACACAAAACTTTATTGATTTGGTTTGTAAGTTTAAACATGTTACTCTTAGTAGTTCAATCCAAAGGTAAGATATCAACCAAAGCCTATGATTACTTTAAAGGAGCCATACCATGATTTTCTTCAGTCTTTCAGAGTGAACTATATCCACATGTGTGATCATATATTACCTTTGGAACACTAAAAAACTAATTATTTATGAAATTTGAGGGATTTTTGTGGACTCTTTCATACCGGGAAGTAAAACAACTCAACCTCTGAGGCTCCGCCCTTCGCTCCTTGTCAGTCCCGCCCATTTCATGATGTCATGCCGGTGTTCCTCTGTGTGCCCGTGTGTGTCTGCGCATACAAACAAACAATCTCCAAATTCTGGATATAGATATTTCTGAGCTCTACGCTCTTGACCCTCAATCCGATCCGGAATTTTAGGTAAATGATGAACCACAGAGACCTCAAAGACGTCTGCAGGACGTTTCTGACTGGTAAATGAAAAACTAAGAGAAGTTTCTTTGGCAGCGTTGCCTTTAGAACTAATAATTGTCGGGCTGCTGTACATTTTTATAGGTGTGCATGTGTCTATACGCGAGGCGCAGTGAATGCAGAAATGTAGCATTAGCTCTGGCATTGCTAGTACTGCATAACTTCAGATGATTATATGATTTACCTACAGGTCATCCCTCTGCATCAGGTTTGATTGTAGGAATGGAGCCATCTCTGCGGTTTAATCCACTTTGATTCAGGCCAAGGTTAACAAAACGGTCATCTGTGAAGTGACAATCAAAGACAGAAAGTTTCTGGCTGGTTTGTGGCACTTCCGAAGAAAAACTCCAACCATTTCTGACGAGCAGGCTCTTCTTTTGAGCAAACTCCTAAACTCTCACAGCCTAAAACACACGTTCTCCATTTAAAATACACTGTCTTACGAGCAGTTGTTCTCTCTGCAGATTAGATACAAAAGGAACCACTTCTTCTCAAAGTCAGTGCTAAAATAACAACACTTTGCGGATGATCACCTGAGCTCTGCGAAGAAAGCGTGTGTTGGTGTTAGCCTGGAGATGGTGCTGCCAGAGCAGACTCTTCCTGAAAGGGGCGGGCTTACTCTGTGACATCAGCATGTGAGTATGGAAGGGCTGCTGTTGAGTGCGCAGGTTTTTTGAGGATTACTCAGGAATGTGTGAACAGATCCAATTACAGCTTTGAGGTTTCTTTACAGTGAGGAATGAACAGTATGATACACTTAAAAGCTCAAGAAGTGTCTCATTTTTCATGGTATGGTCCTTTTAGGGAGAATCCATCCATGTATCTGTCTTCAGTACCTCCTGAACCCTTTTCAGGGTCATGGACTTGTTAGAGCCAACTCAGCTATTATTGGGTGAAAGCGGGGAACACCCTGAACAGGTCACCATCCTGCAGGGCCACACACACATTGGGGCAATGCAGAGATTCTAATTGATCAATGAAGATTGTTTTTTACTGACTATGGGGGGAAGCCAGAGTGTCTAGAAAAAACCCACCACACATTCATGAGGAGAACATGCAAACTTCGTATAGAAATGTTCTTGCTGGGATTTGAACCAGGGTCTTCTCACTGTGATGCAAGAGTGCTAACCACTACACAACTGTGCAGCCCCAGGAGCTAAAGTGGGCCTGTGTGAGAGGCAGGAAAGCTCCCGCTGCTCAGGCTCATGCAGGGCATGTCTGTGAAAACTGAGATGGGAACTGTTCAGAAATGGGATGGAGGAACCTCCTACTAGCCAGGTGGATCCTCTGAGGACTTGGGTTTGGAATGTAAACCTGCCGGCTGCTTTGGTTCATGTGGTTGTAGGCCTCTCTGTCGCTCCTTATCTTTACTCAGAACCAGTGAGTGAAAATCAAACTCTCACTAAGAATCCCTGCAGTCTACCAACAACATTTGAACATGTAAAGCCAAGATTGGCTAACAGAAGTCATGTGATCGTGTGACATGTAATAACATGGGAAAATTACCTTCATTCCTAAAAGAAATAGAGGACCTTATTATTTTTATACCAGATAAAAATACTCCTCCGACTGCCTCAGCTCAAAACTTTTGAAACAATAACACAATGAGTTTTTGTCTGTTTTATTTTATTTTTTTGAGCATGTATGAAGCATAAATAAACAAAAAATACAATTAAAATGCATATGGAACAAATATGTACACACACACATATCTACACAAACAACAGCTCTAATAGGGAGTGAGTGGAAGAAAAAAACTGAACTAATTTCATGTTGAAAACTGTTGTGCACTCATAATCAAATTATTGATAAAATGAAACCAAGCAAATCATTGTGGGAAGGGTCAGAGGTCCACCAGTCTGCAGGAGAAAACTTTTCTACTCAAAACAACTTTGGTTGTGTTAATTTGCCAGAGTCAGCAGCTGCATCATTCAAAACAGAATGAGCTCCACTAGGTGTTTCTCTGGCTTTGCTTTTGAAAAATGTATTGTTTTTAAGCTTTAGGAGAAAGTCTCACTAACAATTTTAAAAAAGCATCTTAGGTTTACAATGCGTCTGCTGCATTTCATAACAACTCCTTTTGGAAAGCGGCAGCAGAACAGAAAGTAACAACGGTGGCTATAAAGCATGGGGGTGGATGCATAATAGTTTGGGATATGTTTTTAGGTGCAGGATCTGAGTCCAGTATTTGAATTTATACTGGTGCGCTGGAGTGTCGATGAAATAGAAAAGTGTCCTTTAGATGTGAAGCTGAAGTTGACTGGATCAATCAGGTTTGCAGTGTTTGTGTTAACCCTTTAACACCAGAGCTCCAGTGTTTATGTTCTTTGGTTTACTGTGACTTTTAATACAATAATTCCAGCAGATTGTGAAGGAGAAAAGCAGCATGAGACAGAATTTACAGGAATTACCGTATTAACAATTTAAAGTTACAGTACGTTAATGATTTTGTGTTTAAGAATCACTGGCGACGGTTAAAGGGTTAACTGAACCTAAAAGGAACAAATATTAGAGCAATGTGTGCAGCTATGCTTTGCAAACTACTAAATCTTTGAAACACCAAGTTTTCATCACCCAATAATTTTTGCTAATTACTATCTAGCAAAAAGACAGTGTATAATGCCTTAGATTTTTTGTAAATGCTTTTCTGTTAGCAAACAAAAAATAGTGGATGTAAAGCAGATTGAATAAACCTGAACCTTCTGAAAATGAAAGCAGTTGTGTTGCTACGTTTTAGTCATAAGTGGAAATGAACAATTTTAACACTTTTTAACACTCAGCTCTGTTCCTTTTACAGTTATGAAACTGGATGAGAGCCAGAGAGATTTGTAAAATCCCAAACGAGCAGTAAAAATAACAAAACTGTGTTCATTGATAAAGTTACGTCTGCTAAATCAACTACCAGAGCTCTCAGCTGAAGTTCTTCTCGTCTGGCACAACAATAGTGTTTTACTTCTCTCGTGTCCTGACAGAAAGATGTGATGGGACTTCATTGTGATGTCATCAGTGCTAACGTCAGACAAAAGGAAAGGCAGATTGTAGTTTTTCACCCAGAGTGTGGATAATCTGACGTCAGGAAACAAATTCACCACTTGTCACTTGTGTTTTTCTCTTATCCTCACTCTGTTTAGTTTTGCTGCAAGGACAAACAGTGCCCCCTGGGGACAGGTCTCCTTCCAGTCTCCTCTGCTATTTTTATTTTTCTCTTCTATCGCTATATTAAACAATTCTCTCTTCTCCTCTCTCCTGGTCCTCTCCATCTCCTCTTTTGTCCTTGTTTTTATCCTCGTCTGTCCACTTAGGGTTGCTGTTATAGGAGGTTCAGACGAAGAAAAAGCAGCTTTATCCTGGGTGACCAGATTATTTAATCTGAAGGCTCATAAAATTGGATAAATGTCAACAAAATCCTTTATTATCAGACATTTTTCCTCTTTTTAATATATTCTTTGTAATAAGTGAGTTCAAGGATAACTAAAAAAATTTAATTTCTGAGGAAGATGACAAAAGAGACAATCATGGAAGAAAATATATTTATTAAGTTAAAACAAACAAAAAAAAAACGACTAAAACAACATTTCATCAGGATTTAAAAGATAAAAGAAGGGACAAAAGTAGATGTGGCTAATAAAGTACAAAATGGAGAAAGTTGTAAAATGCAGAGAACATTTGCTGAATGAGAAATTTGTTTTAACTGGTTCCTCACAGAACCTGACACAGAATCATCTGAATTTTGTGAACCGCACGTCACCGACAATCATTTACAAAACTGTCTTTGAGTTGATCAGATTCTGTTCTTAGTTTGTAAAGTACTAGAGCTGCACACCTGAGTGCTACAGGTGCATCCACAAGGCCAACAGGTGCATGCAGGCTTTCTTTGCAGCAGCTCCAACATCCAAACGTACTCACTGGGGGTCATCAAAACCTGCAGCCCTGTGCAGCAACAAAGAGCTCCCTGCTAATCTGAAGGCGTTTGATGTTTTTATTGCAGACTTCTGTAAATGCAAGTGAGGGTGTCTGATCTGATTGGTTCACCGTCCATTTCCCGGTGTGTCCACACTCCAATCGTATCGCTGAGCTTCAGCCACAATGTGGAGGGAAGGTGGATGAGGTGAAAAGACAGAATCAGCATACAACCATGGGCAGCAGAGTGAACTGTTTTTGCCAAAAAGAGAACAGCAGTCAAGCATTGAGGTGGGCTATATGAAGCAAAAGAACAGGAGAGAAAAGGAGGTCCAAATTGACCCCCCCCCCCCTAAAAAATATAAATAAAAACTAACACACACACACACACATGTGCATTTTGCCTACTCTGCCCTTAAATAAATTCCACCGCCGTCTTGTAAATTTTTATTTTTGTGGTGCTGCCGCTGCTGCTTTTTTGGCTGCGGGCCCCATCTGTCGGCCAGCTGCTAGATGTTTGGGAGGAGGAGGAAGAGGAGGGGTGTGTGTGTGTGAGGGGTTAAGGGAAAAAACACACATGTCTATATCCAGGGAGGGATTAAGCACTGTTGGATGGGAATGTTTGCAGGTTTATGAATATGCATAAAGGTTGGGAGAGGCTTCAGAGTGCAGTAAGGGAGAGGAGGGGGAGGAGGAGAGGAGAGGGGAGGAAGGTGTGAAAAGGACCAGAGAAGGAGGGGAGGAAGGCTGGGTATCAAATGCTGGACGAGAAAAATGGGAAGGAAAGGATTTAGGGTTTAAAGGAAAAAAAGGATGACATGAAAGTGGAAGATCATGAAAAAGAGGAAGGGAAGAAAAAGGGGAGCAAGGGTGAGGAAGAAGACAAAGGGCTCATAAGGCAGAAAGAAGGGAAGAAAATACTGGAAAATAGAGTAAAAGAAATGGGGCCAAAAAACTAACATTTTGATGAATGAAAATTAAGGAAAGAAGAGAGAGTTAGGAAAAAGCATGGATGGGTGACAGAAGAGAAGAAGAGGAGGGAGGTAGAGGCAAACATAGTAGAGGTGTGAGAAATGAAAGATGGGATGAGAGAGGAAGACGAGGGACCGGGAATGAAGAAAGGAAGCAATCAGGCACAGAGAAGATGGGAATATAAGGATGTATATGGATGGATGGATGAATGGATGGATGGATGCGTTTGGGCATTGTGCCAGTCCCAGGATGGGACCTTTGGGCAAGGAATGAAAAACAGATGGTTTGTGGACCTTATATTAGGCTTCGGTAACTAAAAAAAAAAATCACCAAAAACACCATTAATTAATTGGGAACAGCAGCTACTTTCTGTTGCTGTGCAGCTTTCTAAAGGGGTGTCCCTGTTTTCAGTTTAACGCTTCTTTGCTTTTCCATCTACTTTGTGTGTTTTAGAAGTCTGGCTGAATCTGTGATGAACCACAACTTCAGTAATATAAAATCATTGTAAAGTTAAAAAAGAGAGATATCAAAAGCCAGAAAATTCCATTTTAACAGGAACTAAATGCAAAACAAACATACATTTGTGATGCTTCTCAACCGTTGGGACTGTTCCAACCTGTCACACCTGATGTATTATGTTTGATATATGACTTAGATCAAGCACAGTTTAAGTTATAATTTTATCAGAAATTTAAGAGGAATCTATTTTCCCTAATCTATCTGCTCCTCGGCTTCGGATGGATGGACGGACGGACAGGTAGATAGAGCGCAGCGAGATGGACCTCTGACTGCGACTGCTTCAGGGATTTGAATCACTGTCCTCTCATTGTGACATGAGAGTGCTAACCACTACACCAACGTGCAGCCCTGACAACACATATTTTCATAGACACAGACAATTCAATTTGATTGATTTGCATTATATTAAGCAGTTTCAGCAACAAAAAAATGAAAGAGACACTAAAAATACAGATATTTTATATCTATTTAAAACATCAATTCATGAATTGATTGAAAATGAGAAAATATAGAAAATCAAAGATAATGATGCTATATTTTGCTCCCAATCATAAATAATCATGCTTGGAATTGCATGGTACACTAAATCCATTCATTTAAAGATTCTATGTGACAATCATTACATTTAATTCCATTACATTTACTGGCATTAAATACAGTGCAATAATTGTCAAATAGAGTTTGATTAATTCCTTTAATGGATTGGGGAGCTCATTTATATAACGTCTCTCCTATTAGGATTCACTTAATTTTTGTTTCCATCATTTCCATAATCTGGGTCTTAGCATCGTTTTACACTTACTAATATTTTATCATTCCAATTGTAGAATATTTATCAAGTAACAAAGATGAAGTGCTTATTGACTGTTATCAGAGGACATTTTGCTATATCAGAAATCAATATTACACATCACACATCAAGTATCATAAATGGATTACTTATATACACTGCTCACAAAAATTAAAGGATCACTTTTTTTATTGGGCCTGTCATGAATTGAATTAAACCTGTCTGATAATTTTCTTGTTGGTTAATCAGCTGAGGGCCTCCTTAATCAATTTCAGCTGTATTGGTGTTCATGGAATTAACAACAGGTGCACTTCAGTGGCAACAATTAGAAAACCCTCCAAACAGGACTGGTGTTACATGTGGAGGTCATTTCAAGTTTCTCCCTCTTGATCTTTTTTGGCTGGTTTTCCACTCGTGCTGATTTTGTCTTGATAATTATCTCTACTGGCAGTATGAGGAGATTCCTTAACCCTACAGAAGTTGAACAGGTTGTCCAACTTCTCCTTCTTTCAAACAACATTAAATTCCTGTTCTACACCATGTACAAAAAGTAAAGTAAGAAAAAGACGAGCTGCTGGATGACCTCCACTGTTGTTTCTTTTTAGTTGTCGCACTGCAATGATGCAATGACACGTTAGCAATCTACAGCACACATGCGCCGTGAAAACAAACCGATCAGTGGAAGAGAAGCTTAACTGAGTGGAAACGCTCACCAGAATTAACTGGACCATAACGTACTACTCCTTACCGGACCAGACCGCTCAGCGGAAACAAGACTTATGTGTTACTTCCTACACACATGCAAAACAGTAATTTCATGTTAGAATTATTGAGATAATTCCAATTAAATTCAGATAAGGTAAAAATGTTTGTACAAACTTTATTGTTCTTTTAAATCTGTTTAAAGATCTAGAACTTTTGCAGTAAAAACTCTTTTTCATGGCATTCATCTTTTTAGCAGCAGAGAAGAATTGCATGTCAGTGATCACACATGAAAATATATTGTAATGTACCTGTTATTAATCTGAGCATTTTGATTTACATTTTTAGAAAGATTGAAAATGTTATTGAAGCAAATGCTGTAAAATGATGTTGGCACTTTGTAGATCTGTTTTCAATTTTGAGGAGTACCACGTGCCCCACAGCACAACCTGCCCATCCCATAATCTCTCATCCTGACTTTGTGTTCTGGTTTTAATCCAGACAAATGAAACCTTTCCTTTCTTTTATTTCTTCTACTTTACTGTTAAGACTCAAGTTTGTTGTCTGTTTACCCCTTTAACACCAGAGCTCCAGTGTTTATGTTCTGTGATCTACTGTAAATTTTTAATTGTTAACACAATCAACGAAATTCCAGTAGATTCTGCTGTATTATCGTGTTAACGGTTGAAAAGTTACAATACGTTAAAGATTTTGTGTTGAAGCGTCACCGGCGACGCCTCAGCTGTTAGAGGGTTAAAACATGTCAGGTTAATCATTGTGTGTCTGCATAACTATGTGTTCATGACCTACTTTTACTAAACTAACATCTCAATACAAAACATCCCATATATTATTTCTCAGATATTTTTCAGGCCAGACCATTGCTGTGAGCATGTGTTATTTGGCTCGTTTATTTTTGTGTGTATGCTCGCTCCCATTCGCTGAACAAAAGCCCTCGGTGACCCAATAAGAGAATCCTGAAATCAGAGCATTTTAATGTGATCCAGCTCTGCTGCTGTTATCAACAAATGCTGTTTTTAGTTCACCCCACAAGCGCAGACAAGCCTGCTGCCACCTCCTGCAAAGCACTGGCAAACATTTGTTCTCGTCTATTAATAAAAAAAGAGCTGCAGTAGTTTTAACTGGAACTGCACCAAAGTAGAAATGGTCACATTTCACACATTTTTAACACTCCTAATGTTTTTCACGAACTTTGATTTTCAGCCTGTTTGTCTCACTAATTGCTATGTGTTTTGTTAACTTTTTTTTGTTTGCAGCAATTCAGTGCTCAAACAATAATGACAAGTATTGCTATTGTGAAAAAGGGTTAAAGGCATATACTTATATAGCCCTTTACAGCCTCCTGTGAAGGCAAAAAGTGCTTTACAGTCACATTCACTCATCCACACACACACACTCACTGATGGTGACACTGGCGCTAGGGGCTCAGTGTCTTGCCCAAAGACTCTCCATCACATTGCCTGGCAAGACAGGAACCAAACCTGTGATCTGCTGATCAAAGGTCGACCACTCTACCTCTGCACCACCTCTACAAATTAATACATTTAACTACAGTAACAATAAAACCCAGAGGATACGAGCGTAGATTCTGACCAAACATGGAGATAATAACTACAGAGAAAATGTCCTTCAATAATCTGACAGGAATCATATTGAAAAGAGCAGATGAGGACTTACAAGATGACATGAATGATAAGATGTTACGTCTGGTTCACACTGGACGCGAAACGGACGCTGCTTCCACTCGGCGCCCTTGTTAACCTATGGTGTGGTTCACACCAGACCCAGAGCGCTGTGGTCTTTGACAAATGTGATCATGTTTTTGTATCTAAACAGACTGTAGAATTCAAATAAACACGCAATCACAACACACACAGACACACTTCTTTCTGTGTGTCTCAACAACAGATAAATTAAATAAGATAGGCCTACTAACTATTTGCTTCTTTTTAGCAGATATATGGGGAAATATTTGTAGGTTATTAACTTACCCATGATGGAAAAAACAAGAAAAAAGCTCTTGAGAAGCTCCTGTCGACCGTCATGGAGAAGTGCGTGTCTGGTGTGAATTGCAGGAGGGAGCGGATGCCGCACACACTCTGGGGCGCCTCCGCGTCCAGTGTGAACCAAACGTTACTCTGACACCTCAGGAGGCTAAAGGCGACAAAATATATTTCTTCAGCAATCATTGAACTGCTGGGTTACTGCAGCAGTTGAGTCTAAATGACAGCAGCTTTCAGTGGGATTTGCTGTCCTGCATTAGTCTGAGGAGGCAAAAAATCAAAACAACTAAATTAGAGAATAATGTTATCTTGATGCAAATCAGTAAAATATCTTAAAGTTGAGGAGAGACGATCACATTCTCTTCCACGCTAGATCTAGGTCCAATCCGAATTCTTCCCTTCTCCCTACCTCCATTTGAAAGGGCATTTGAAGTGCAAGTGGTGTCCAAAATATATTTTTAAGATCCCACTCTCCATACAGAGGGATAGAAAGCCCTCTATCCCTCTGTATGGAGGGTAAACCGAGTCACCTGTGCTGTGGAGGAGAAGCGCTTTTCTTCACGTGGGCGCGCTCCGAACCACAGAGGTTCACATTCAAATATAAGTGATAACGTTTTGTTTTAGCGTGATCTTTTTAAAGTTGTAAAACTGCCGTTGTTATGTATATTCAAGCGCTGGAAGCTCCGCGCTAACACTAGCTGACCGGCAACAACGTCATTGAGTGAAAGTAACGTCTAAAGTCTGACACTGTTTCCATAACTCTCCGTTTGGAGGGCTAAATGTAGAGGAAGGGAAGAGTTTGGATTGGGCCTTAGACTCCACCCCCTGATCATATCTCCAATACGTCACCAGCCAAAGCTGAGTCCCTGATTAGTTAACGTGACATAAATTCTTTGACAAAGTTCAGACATTTGAACTCAGGAAACATCACAACGGAACGCTCAAAACCCACAGCTGCTGGACCGCCACACCTGACGGCCACAACATGCTGCAGGACCTCTGATCCCGTCTGAACACGGACTAAACATTGAAGCTGGATGCCCCTGCAGCATGAATCAAGCTTGAACATAGCTTTAGAGAGTGTTATTTTGATTATGTTAGAAATGAACAAAAATGATCTAATTTATTGAAACACATCTAGGCTCCATGCTTGCTGGGCGTGGACTGGCCTGGTAAATGTTCTCCCCCTCAGGTTTGACACAGAGGCTTAAATCCAGAACTATATGTAAATTTTAAATCCAAATGCCGCCAGGAGTCTTCATAAATGTTTTCTCTTAAGACATCATTTGTGAGTTTAAGTATTAGGACTGAAAGCCTTGTTTTAATTAGTGATTCCCTCTGAGATGGCTTTAAACGATTCATTAGTCAGAAATTCCTTGGCACTACCAGTATTTTTTATTAAAAACTTGAAAACCCCAGGGAAGCAACAACCTGACGTTACCTGTGCATTATTTCTTATAGTATTTACTCTAAACCCAACTCCCCCGACTGAACAGGAGACAGCTTCTGAGTGGAGGAATATTAGAAACTATTATTCCTAATTAAACATCACAGAACACACTGTCACAGTTGGACTGTCTGAGTGATTTAAGATGTGCTGAACCTTTGGCATCGCAACAAAGTCTGTTAGCAGAGATGGCTGAGTAATGCCTCAAATTGGCAATTAAACAAACAGGCCCAGCAATCCCTGCCAAGGTTTCACCATCACAGGTGTGACTGCATGCATGTAGCTGCACTGCAAGACGACTGACAAATCACATCCACGCTGCATGAGAACACCACTACTGTCAGCCGTTATCAGGTTCAGCTACTGCTGGGAGATTATTGCTTTAATGCACAATATGTTCCATGCTCAAATAAAAAAAAAGGATTATAGAAGTATTTTTCTTTATCAAATCAATTTTAGCACCTTTTTGTTTGGATTTCTGCATGTCTCCTTTATTCATTCAGCAGCCAATCAGAATTCAGTCTCCCTAGCTCATTATGCACTTCTTTTCCTGATGTTAGATCTATAGTTTTGACTGCAAAATGCAAACGGCTGGCGTTTCTCTGATCTTCACCACATTCATTCAGGTTTGTCAGCTCCTGCTGATGTTTTTGGTGAGGGATGATGTTTGTTTTAAGTGTAGTGCAGAGCTTGTACGATGTAATCCGGTGATCAAATCGACATTTGTCTGCTGTTTTGTGCTATAAATGCAAGTTCTGCATGATTCAAATCATTTTGATATTTCTTATCATTGTATTTTACAAATTTCTTCTTTATTTACAGTGTACGCTGTGAGGTAAGGCGGCCCCAAGCTCTGCCAAATTTTTGATTTCACAAACTCATGCAAACTTTTTGAGCGTTTGTCTTAGTTTACTCAGCGAATACTAATGATGGTCTTTCCATTTAATAAATAATGTGTTCCACATTTGTTCTTTTAGTGCTTGGATCTCCAGTACACTGTAAAGACAGAAGGTGAGGCAGGCAGCAGTCATTGGATTTTGTGGATTTGCCGATACCGAGCCCCGATCTGATACTTTTGTAACACATTTTAAACATGAACAATTGAATAAACAGATTTGTGCTGTCCCTTATTTATATTTCATGAACCTTCTTTTATCATTAAAATCTTAAATAGAACACTTCTGTGAAGTAGCTTTAATAAACAAGTAAAAATAGAAAAAATACAAACTAGGACAAACAAATATTATTTTCTTGTTATATAAGTGATAATTAGTCATGTGATAAAGTTTAGTGACTTTAGCTTTAATATCTTTAGAGCTATTGAACAATTTTGAACAAATGTGATTCCTGTCCTCATTTACAATTCTTAAAAATAAATGATGACTTTGTTTTAGCATGAATTTGATGATGAGTTCATGACTAGCTGATATCATTCGAACCATTTATTATTATTATTCGTTTTTTAAGATTATGTGCTTCTTTTTTAAGTTCTTAAGACATCACATTTTCGGTTTTATTACCACAGTGGTTAATTTTTTTAACTGTTATTTCTCTGTCAGATAAATAAAACAGGCATATCAAAGGACAGCTCGGGTCCTAAGGAGTTAAATCACGGGGCTAGCAGTTAGCTTAGCACAGTTAGCAGCTGCTGTGTAGCTGTCTGTCTGTTTGCTGCATGAAGAGCTTCACATTAAACAGAAACAAAAACTGTCTCTTTCTGTTGAAATGTCTTTATAGGTTGTCGTTTATGTTAAAATAAACCATCAGAGAAGCTTGCTGTCATTTTAAAGCATTTTTAAAAGAGTTATTGATCCTGGAAGTCTAAATCTGTGAACAACAGCTTCACTGAATTGTTATTGTTAGCCTCCTGTGTAAACTGCTGTCGTTTTCTGCTGCGTTTTCCGGCAGCAACATTTTGTGATCTGCAGACTTCTAGTGGAGTTTTTATCCAGAATAATAAGCTTAAAATATTAAGTGCTGATCAGAATGAGAATAAATGAAATATCCAATACTGATCGGGGGACAACATCCGATATCGATTGAGTCATCAACCATGTGATTAGCCCTGATTTTTGATCACGTGATCGGATCGTTACATCCCTATTAAAAAATATTTCAATGTTGGGCTTTCAATCAAAGCAAGAAGTAATTATTGATGATTAATACTGGACCTTCAAATCTTCTTACAGGCGAGAGACTTCAAAAACTGAAAAATGAGGAGGACTTTCATGCTAAAGTTAATGAGATTTTTTTTCAGACCACTGTTTGTGTGTGTGTGTTTGTAGCTCTCACCTTGGTGTTTTTGGAGTTTTTGGAGTCATAATTCCTACCCTAATCCCAAAGTACTAAAAAAACTACATAATCCAGGACTATCACTGGATTCTCTGGATATCTCGTGCTCTGGATTTTAAAAACTATTCGGACACCGTTCTCACGTCTTTTCTTTTCTTTTTCTTTTTTAATACCGTTAATGACATCACCAATTTAACAAAGATACAAACATTTCACAAAATCTATTTGTGACTCCACTGTGTTCTGATGATCAAAACGTGGATGGTCTATTAAAAAATTACATTTAAACACGTTTTTTACCCGAAAATTGTTTGACCGCAGTGCATTGTGGTCTATATTTGCTAATCTAGTGAGCATCGATACACGCAAGTTTTTCACAAAGACTTCTGGGACATTTCTAGTGCACTGGATTTTGGAATAGCAGATTCGGACAGCACAAAAAAAATGGCATATGCACTATGTAGTTCATTTTCCATTCATCCCATTTTCTATTCATCCTTGGCCTAATACGAACCTGTTATGTGTTTGGAAAGAAAGCTAATGTGAGATATGAAACACAATCTGCAGTTGGCAAATGTATTAAATGTTTGTAAATCTGACCCTGAAAGAGTCAGTGCCAAACCAGAAACATCACTGCACCTCACTGCTGCAGTTTGTACTCCAGCCACAGGCTAAAGACAACTCTTAATTTAGGATTATTAAAACCGTGAATAGGATCACTCAAGTACAGGAGATGGATTGAACTGAATCGGTTAAACTGAGACTATGATCACTGGCCTCAAAGGGAGAAAAACAGAAAACTTCCTGTCAAACACCTATCTTCTGCTGCATCGTTTAAAGCACTAAATCCTGTATGGTGTAGACCGCCAGCCTCCCGCTACCTCCCCCTGTATCAGACCTTTGCCACGGAGTTCGGTTCTAAGTGGAACCATTCTGATCTTAGGTTGTTCCACCGACACTGAAAGAAGCTGCTGCAAACAATTCCGCATGTCAGTGCTTAGTTTCAGTGAGGGTCTATTTCTCTTTGGACATATCAGTCACTTCTACTCCATTCAGTACTTTTAAGTTCAAGCCAATCCTTTTGCATTTCCTGCAATAGTGGGCGTGGTCATATAAGACCGCTGATGGAGCTAGCGAGCGTGCACGGCACTCGAATGTCTAGCTGCATTTCACAGCAGATCACAGCAGTTTTACAGGTTGCTGCGTCGCATCAGCCAATCAGGAACTCAGCTTTGGGCACATGACAACTTCAGTGACTCGATCAGCGGGTAAAGTACCAATTTAATACAAGCGTTTTTGTCCTGTCGCAGCATGGCGGTTCTCTGGCTGCAGCCAGCCTCCCAGACCTCAGCGGAGCTCGCTTGCTCGCTCCACACGCCGGGAGAGAGACAGCCGCTGGATTGTTCGGGCAGCCTGCTTGGGTCTCCTGATCTGTGATGTTTTTCTTATTTTTGTTGAGACAATAATAAAAGAAGGTCCCCTATTTTCCCTCCTCTAGGGTTATGTGGGACAGCCTTCATACTCAGTCACAGAGACACAGAAACCGCGGAAGCGGATGTCATCCAGAAACCCTTCCTCTGAGGGAGATCAAAGCCCTGGTAACCCCTCAGACTAGCTCAAGATCACATGTTTGACAGGCGGCGAGGAGCGAATTCGCTGTGCGGTGAAAGAGGGGCGGGCCGCCGGTTTGCAGCTCAGGAGTTGGGGAACTCTGATTTAATAGGAACAGCCAGAACATCAAAAAATGACGACACTCAAAACGTCAATTTTTGACGTGGAGATGTTAACCATGCGTCAATATGTGACTTGGGAATGAAAATGTGTTGAATTGGAAAGATGTAGGCATTATCTTTATTACTGAAGGTCCAAAATTGGCACAGATTACAAGCCGAAACCAAAACCAAAGAACCGTTTTGGCACCAGAGCCGAATAAAACAATGGGTGCCCAACCCTAGCCAAGGATGGCTGTTGGGTTTAAACAACGTGAAACATTTCTCTGAAAGGCAAGACAAGAGAGGGATCAGTTCTTGAATCAGATTTTGCTTGCACTAGGAGAACAGACAGAGAATGTTGAGACCAGTCTCCACTCCGCTCTGAGGGCCCTCCATCGAAATCCTCCTTTTATACAATAGGTAGCTCGCCTATCATCCCATAATCACATGAAGTCTACATATCTGTTACTGACAAAAATTTGTGATGGTTGATGATGGTTCTTTAAGTTCTTTATCTCAGCTTCTCATTACCTTCATCTCTGGGTTGGCTCCAGTTTGTTGATATGCAATATGTACGTGACCCCAAGGAGTCAAGGCAGGATGATTACTGACAGAGAAGTTAGAAACGCAAATATTTGATAAATATATGTACAACTCTATCAATGGCAAAGAATGTTTGCGGTTCCTCTACAGTCCAGGCATTGCTGTTGTTTGCAGGCATTTGCAATAAAAACTCGAGACTATAAGAGTACACAGGAAACCGCAAAAACCCAAATGCTTACAAACGTTGGAAAGGTTAGCTTAAGGCAAGTTTATTTGTATAGCACATTTCATGTGCAGAGACAATTCAAAGTGCTTTACATAAAACATTAAAAGAAACAATCAAAATGAGAGCTATATTGGCACGTTCTAATGTGTCATCACTTTGTGCTAATTAACAGGTGGCTACAGCGACTCCGCCCCTAAAAGGTGCAGAAATTGTAATGGGTCTGATTACAATGGAAACGCTCAAAATACCGAACTGGACCGGACCCGACCGCTCAGTGGAGGCGAGGCAACATTTTACCTTTGACACTTCAAAAAAAGCTTGTGCAAAGATGAAACACTGCATTGCATCTATAATATAAAGTTAAACAGAGAAAATTAAAGTCATGTAGTGTGAGGCCTTTTCACCACAACAAAAGGTTGACTGTGTAGAGGTTATTAGAGATCCCTGGAATGCAAAAGATATGTTCAGTGAAGAAGCAGAACCTTCTCCAGCTCATAATACACAAACACTACAATACTAAAGCGTCTGGAGCGACTGCAGCCACAGACTACTGATCCATGACGAAGTGAACCAGCAAAACCACAAGAACAAAATGCAACATTGTGCATAAAAGTTATTAGTTGGAAACACATAACGAAAAAAATGACTGAACCATAAAAAATGTTGCGTTATTTTTACTTACTCAAATGTGTTTTTTGTTCAAAGTATTTAGTAATACAGGTTAAAAAAGATAACTTTACAGGGCAGCACAATATGACTATGAATTAGTTCTGCACCAGTGTACCATTTCAGACGGCCTGTTCGTAGCAATCTGTCTAGTCATCTTTCAGCACTGAGTCAAGTCTTGCAAAGTGCTAAAGTGGTACTTTTGCACAATCAACACAATTTATTCTATCAATGTGTTCATTCTGTGAGGTGTTTGTTATGCAATTCATGATTTCTATGGGAAATTGAGCCATTAGTTCAATCAATCAATCAATCAATCAATTTATTATTTGTAAAGCACTTATAAAAGCTGACGCCGCCAAAATGCTGAACAGAGAAGTAAAATCAATAAACAACAACAAAGAGAAACAATAAAAGCAATAAAACAATTAAAACAATGACAAAATGAGGTACAATAAAACAAACGATAAAATAATAAAAACAATAAAAACTAGCTGACCCACTAAGTCTGCACACTGGAGTTGAAAGCCTGGTTAACAAGATACGTTTTTAAAAGTGACTTAAAATCACTGACAGAACTGGCCGACCTGACAGAACGGGGGAGCGAATTCCAGAGCTTGGGACCAGCAACTGAAAAGGCTCTGTCTCCCCTGGTCACAAGCCGAGTCCTGGGAACCATTAACAACATTTGATCTTCAGATCTGAGGACTCGGCGTGGACGGTAAAAATGTAAAAGTTCAGAAAGATAAAGAGGGGCCAGACCATGCAGACATTTAAAAACCAAAAGTAAAATCTTAAAAACAATCCTAAAAGACACAGGCAGCCAGTGAAGAGAGCGTAAAATTGGGGTGATGTGCTCACACCGTCTAGTCCCCGTTAGCAGGCGGGCAGCTGAATTTTGGACCAGCTGGAGATGGCGGAGCAGAGACTGGTCAATGCCAGTGTACAAGGGGTTGCAGTAGTCCAGTCTGGAAAAGATTAATGCATGGATCACTTGTTCCAATGCATGAGGAGGAAGATAAGGCTCAATTTTACTGATTAGCCTCAAGTGATAGAAGCTGGACTGGACTACTGCACTGACCTGCTTGTCAAATTTAAAATGCCTGTCAAGATTTACCCCAAGATTTCTGATAAAAGGAGCGTCTGAAGGGTTCAGGGGGCCAACAGCACTGCAGCAACCTGTCAGCTGGTCGGTAGTTCCATGATTAAGGAAACTTGGAGAAATGAGGACAGAGTACTGTTATGGAGTAACGGCTCCAGGAATAGCATTCACCAACGCAGGAAATAACATATAAACACAGTCAAAAAAGACATGCTTCATTCATCTTCATCTGAGCCACACAAGACACAACAGGCCAGATTCAGACACTTTCACAGAACATTTTTAAAGCAATGTACAGCTTACTGCTGCAAGTTTGTTTTAAAGGTCAGTGGAGGTTTCTTTATTTGTTCTGTGGGGAATTTGTGGTGCATTATTCATGACAAGACTCATTGTGTTGATGCAATAAGCCATTTTATTGGCAAGTGTCACTAAGTTCAAAGCTTTTTTTTAGAAAAATATCTTAGTAAATGGTGGAAGATTTATCTATACATTAAGTGTTCAACTAACCTAAAAACTGACCTTTTTTGGGGGGGGGTTAAACACATTTATTTTCTTTTATGCAAGCATAATGTTGGTGTTTCTTACACATTACGAAGAAAAGCCTCTCACATGATCTGCCATAGCATAAACTTCTGCCCAGTCTGTCCCTCTGATGCACAAACACACACTACTTAGTGACCACTCTCATGCCAAAAAGCCCATTACCCAGTCTGCTTTATGAGCAAAGTGTGCAGCATTAGTGCTGGACTGTATATTTAAACAAGACACACAGTTGAAAGGTTAATTACTGATGCAGCAGTAAGCATTCTGCAGCAATCACAAGCTAGAGCCTCATGTTGTAATTATTCCCAGCAACACCGTGTAACGAGAACAGCACTTTAATCATTTGACAGAAAACAGCCGAATGAAAACCGAGCCTGCAAGCAAATGCCCACACTAACTAAACTTTAGGTATTTTAGTCCATGAGAGCATCTCTGGCACAGATCTCTTTTCATTTCACTTTAGAAGTCCCTGCCACTATAAGTTTGATGCTAAGGTGCAGTTTCAGTGTTCAAGAAATTCTAATGAATTTTAAATGATTTCATGTATTCAATGGGCCAAGAAACCAGAAAATCCTTAAGGCCATTGTTTCTCCAGACAACATCCCCACCAGAGATCAGCCTGAGTTTACCATGTTTTATCTGAAACAAGCCAAAGCAAAAAAACAAACGAACAAAAAAAACCAGAGAAAATGAGTCTGTCAAATGTCCTTGTGCAAGACGCTAAACCCCAAGTTGGAACCAGAAATTGTTAGGAAGTAGGGTCTAAGTCAATGTTTCTATGGCAACCACTCTCATCAGTCAGATGCTTGTTGAAAGTCCAGACCTCTACCATCACTTGAAAGTGGGTTGCAGGAAATCTGGCATCAAACATTTGGAACATTCAACGTATGAGACCACCTACATTTATTAAAGCATCCGATTGGTCAGTTTATACCTTGGATAACTGCAGTAAAGAAAGGAAGAGGATTATCAAGAAAATCTTTAAAAGGTGTCAGACTAACAGATGTTTATTTCTCTAGAGAACTCTATGGGATTTTGGCTTCTTGGAACCAGCACTTACTTCCTGTTTGGAAAGTCAGGGGGGAGGGGTCACTCAGTCCAGTTCTCTTATACTATTAATGAAAACAATATGTAGTGTGTACTGTGGATTGAGAATGTTAACTCAATGCAATGGCAAGTAGTAAAAAGTGTGTGAAATGGAGACAAATTGAAATGGTCTGCAGCAGCTGAACATGGTCTGACATCAGTCATGATCTAGAAAAGACAGAAAAGACCAAAACGTGACACTCAAGCACTCTGCAGCCGGTAAGCTGGTATCTGCTGTATTGTGGGCAATAATGTCCTTGCAGGATGGATCAGATGGGGTTCAGGCAGTGGTGAGAGCTCTCGTCAGCTGTGCCAGAATGCAGCACCTGGGGGTCCTGAAGAGAAAGAAGGGCACAGAGGTGGAAAACAAACTGTGCACAAAAGAAACGTCCAAGGTAAAACAAACGTGAAAAAGAAAGGAAAATTGGAAGTCATAATTATAGTCAGCTTTAAATACTCTTATTTTTTTACTATAATCTTTTTATTATACAATTTGTTGTCATGGAATCTTTCAAAAACTCAAAAACTGCTAGTCACTATGTTACTGCTCTAAGTCACTATGTTACCTCCTGTGTCTTAAAAATGTTTACCTCTGCTACTTCAAAGTATGTACATGTGCAGAAAAAGATGCTGTCTCTTTGCTGGCTTTTGTTATATCAGCGTCTTCTCCAAAAAACACTGATGACGCTGTTTCTCCGTGAAGTTGTACCAGTTAGCACCTGCATTTTAGAGGTGCAAATGTGGACGCAAAGCAGCTGTTTCACGATAAATCCTGTTCCATCCATCTGTGTGACTGACCGGGCAACGGATAGTTGGAGCAATCTGATCAGTTTACCAGACACGGTCATTGCACAGGCGTCAACCTCTGCTCAGACAATTGAAGGTTCAGGTCTCCTCCTGCCTGCTCATGTAATGAAGTGCCTTGCGTTGCAACTTCCCTCCCATCAGTGTATGAATGTGTATGTAAAGAGGACTGTGAGGTCGAAGACCCTCTGATGAAAATTGTGTTTTTGGTGTTTTTTACATGTTTTCATGGTATTTTCAGATGACAGAACACATATATAAAGAAAATTACGTTTGAAATAGCATTTCTGAGTATTTCTTTTTTTAAATCGTGAATCAGAGCAGACAAAAAATGGTGTTTGAAAAGGAGCTTATTTGTGACGTAGAAACCACTCTGGGCGGGCCACAAGGGCCTTCTGTGCTTCACATCCGCTTGCAGACAAATAGATCCATTAAGTCTTTGGTTTCATCGTTTGGAGTCTTAGAGAAATTGTAAAAAGCAACATATAAGTGTATGACATTTACCATATTGTGTTTTCATCAGAAGCATATGTGCAAATGGATACCATGTATTACATGCCTGTAATCACAGTGCACCATGTACTATTTGCTGGTTATCTAATAGAATAGGTCATTGTCCTGTCACATATTCCAAAAATAAAATGGAAATAGACAAACCTTCTGTCCTAAAGAAAGACAACAATTCCTTTGATTAGATTTAAGAATTTTTCGAGTTGGAATAAAATGTAATTACTTTGACATCATTCTGTTTTACTTAATAAGAGTAAAGATCTATTAGAAAATAATAATAAACTAAATACATAAATCATATATACACGGAAACGAAAAGCAGAAATTCAGAAATCCTGAGATGGTTCTGGTTCCTCTTTATTCCCACTCCTCCCTTCAGTTTACCTCCCCTTCTCAGTCAGTGTCCACACCTTTGGCTGACAAACACATTTTTATGTTTTGTTTCTCACACAAACAGGAAAAGACATTTTCTCACATGAAGAAACACATTGCACCACCTATTGATTTCCTCTCAGCAAGGCCCATGTTTGAAAGGATACATATGCATTGGTGGATGTGCAAAAGCATATGTTTTCATGCACAAATATTTATTGTGAAGAAGTATAATTGCATCCTGTTTCTAAATAAAGGACATACCCAGCAGTGTGTTAAATATCTTTAACTTTTTTACGTTTGTATCTATAAATATCTTGTTTATTTGAGACAGACTTTTGTGGATGAGGTTGTGGAATAACATGGGGGAAAGAGTCAAAATAAGTAAAAATGCTGCATAATTTAAAACAAATACAAACACAAAATGTGGGAACAGTATAAATGATGAAAATAGAACCCTGATGAGACAATGAGCAGCTAATCAAGACTTTGTGACGCTGGTTTGGTATACCTTGATGCTTTTTTTCCTTTAATTTTCTTTGTGTTTATGTGAATAATACCTGTACATTTATTGAATAAAAATATGCACAATAAATACAGTACAACTGGGTTAGGAACTAGTACGACTTTTCTTCTACCCACTCCTTTTTGCTTCCCGTTTATCCAGTTTATTTAACCCTAGAGCATTATCGCCGGGTGATTTTCACCCGGCGATAATGCTCTAGGGTAAAAGTATTTACATGATTTTTAATAGGTTGTGTTTTTCTAAACCTGTCATGGGTCCCTGGGTAAAGCCTCACATGTCCCAGGAAGGGGTGGGCCGAAGGCCAAGTCTCCAGGATCATTATTTTTCTCATTATTATTCTCAAATTCTTCATTTTTCATACATTTTCGAGCATGGTTTTAAGACCTGCCTGTGTTTTTGTTTTCAGTTTTTTATACATAAACCACAGTTGAAAATAAAAGAACATTACTCTAATTTATCATGTGTTGTCATATTTTGATCTTTTTATTATGAGAAATACTTTTTAATATAGTATATATTAGGTAAAAATGACCTGAGATGGTGTAACTTTTTATAGCCAGTGTTCTAGGGTTAACTATTTTTATCTTTTAAAATGAAGAGGAAATCAATCAATCAAATGATGTTTAACTTTAAAATTTATATAAAAAAACAGTCTTAAAAAACAAAAGATTATATCATTGACAAACACTCTTTACATTTAAAGCTAAAATTGGAGTTTCTAACTCATGAAATGTTTCTTATTGTTTAATAACCCATTTAATCCTTTTGGTCATAATTGTGACTGTAAAAAAAGCTTCATTTCTAAGGCTTAAAGCATCTTACTGAATGATCCATCTCTTCATTTTCAGCATATATTGAAATAACAAAGGGTCTCAGTGAAATATATGTAGTGTCACATGTCTACTGTGAAATGTCACATGACCAGAGCTGTTCACTTCCTGTTTGCACCAAGAGAACAGGATGATAATGAGGAAGAAAAGGTTAGAAAGTATGTTAACATTAAGATAGGATGTTGATATTTGGTACACATCATGTTTAATATGGTAGTATTGATATTTGCATTTGTAATTACTTCATGACATTATAGAACTCTCAAACATGTCACTGGAAACACTAGTGACTGGTGGGATTAGCAATTGTATCTCCATGCTAACACACGTAGGTTAACTGATCTACCTTATTTTCTGCTGCTAACTAAAATTGTGCCTATTTTTACACAAACATAAAGAAACACACAAACAGAACCCCCCCACACACACACCACACACACACTGTGTGAATGTTTATGTGAATGGGTCACTGTGACTGTAAAGCACTTTGGGCCTTCTAAGAAAAACACTATGTAAAACTACAACCTTTACCTTTGACTACACACACATCTAGATACACCCTGACCCAAGAAAGACAAGCTAGCTAGCTTGTTTTGGTGCTACCTCTCTTCCTACCTTCTTCAACCTACACACACACAACGACTGGCTAGCAAACAAATTCAATTTTGAAAAGCGGCAACCTCACTAATGTTTCTCTTTTTGCTTGGTCAAAATAGTTAATACATTATGAGATTTCTTAAAAAGTCTTGGAAGAACTATTTTTTAAAATGGGAATCCATACTGAACCCAGATTGTTTTTTTTTTTTCTTTTACAAACTAAGCAACACCGTTTTTTGTTTGTTTATTTTGAATCTTTACGTGTTAAATGATACTTGGCGATGTTGATAATGGTTGTCATTTTTCCAGGTGTTGTCTTGAAGTTAGTCATCAGTCTCTTTCTTAAACGTTTTCCTGCTCAGCTGCCTCATCAGTTCAGTTTTATGAAGTAAGTCCAGGATCAACGAGGAGCATGGATGCAACAGAGATCAAAGAGGGATGGAAAATATTAAAAGAATGGATTAACCCTTTAACATTGGAGCTCCAGTGTTTATGTTCTTTGATTTACTGTAACTTTTCAACCATTAACACGATCTTTTCTGCAGATTTCTCCTTCAAAATCTGCTGGAATTATTGTGTCAATGCTTGAAAAGTTACAGTATGTTGAAGATTTTGTGCTTAAGCGTCACCAGCGACGCCTCAGGTGTTAATGGAGGAGAAATTGCAGGAAAGAATAGAAAGAATGTAAACCAGATGAGAGGAATGGGAGGATGAGAAGAAGAGTGAGAACATATTAAAAAAGAATGGAGATGGCTCAGGGAGGAACCCTGACAGGTCCCTTTTAAGTGTTGTAGCGTGACACATCTCTCCCACACAAACAGACTCGCTCTGGTCCCAGTGGAGGGCAGGTGTAGACAACACTACCATCTGTGCATCAAAGATTCAGAAATTACTACTGACACACACACACATAATCTGATACATGTATGTGTGTGTGTTTCCTGAGAATGCAGGCTTGATCTACAGCAGGGGTCCAAAATCCAAAACATACCTTAGGTCAGGGGACGAACAGGATAAAGATTTACTTAACACTCTAAAACTAAAATTTTACAAATTTGAATAATAATAATGATTATTATGAACTAGATATCTAGCATTACCTGTGATAATGCTAGTGTGAATGCTGGAAGCTGAATTTGGCTGCTGAAGATGCTGGTACTGATAGTTGAAGATGCTGAAGATGATTACTAAAAACGCTGAAGCTGATAACCTGCTAAAATATTAGTTAAAGGCAAAAAACATTGAAAAAAACCTAAATTAACCAAAACAGCTTGCTTATAAATATTAGCCTAACTCCAAAACAGTTTCAAAAACTTAAAAAGGACAGCTTAACTTAGCTAAAACAGCTTGCATGTAGCTGAAAAATTAGCTAAACTCCATAATAACCTAAGAAATCTAAATAAATGCCAAGATAGTGGAGGAGGAATCTGTGACTGATTGGGTCAAAAATGTGAAATTTGTCATTCAAAAAATGCTGAAACCTCATCTTTTTACAACATTCTGACCAAATGCACAGCTAGACATTTTAACTGAGGTTTTGTGGAGATATGAAGTGTCTTTAAAACGAACTGACGCACCGTTAAAACAGCAGGATTTGGATTTGCTTTCACGTGAAACACAAGTTCACTTTTTGTTTATTTGGCAGGGAAATATAAATGTGATTTTCTTGAAAAGGCCTGCAGGTTACAAACAGGATAACTAGAAGTCAAAATGTGAAGCAAGTCATTACAGATAAGGAGGGTGTGCTTCATGTAAACTGATTTTTATTTCATCTCACAGACACATGCTGGTCACAATAGTGCATTTATTGTGCTGACACTAAAAATGTAGGAAGTTGTGAGGAAGACACGGGCTTGGAGGGAGTGGCTGCATCCATCAGGATGAAACAGCTGTTGGTGGACAGATGTTCTGGTATCAGTGTGTACACCTGCATGGAACATAGCGAGGACATGTGGAACCCACAGACCATAAATAGAAACTTACGACACTGAAAGGCAACACGCAAGAGTGGGTGAAGATGATGTGCTCTGTCGATCTGGTACAGAAAGAGTGCTTGGGTATGGAAGTGTTTGTGACTCATGATTCAAAATAAAATTCAATAATGGAAAAACTTTTTCATTTTCATTATTACTTGTCTCTTAAATAAATTCGGGATCCCAAATCACAGTGTCCTGCACAGCCGTTTTAAGCGAGGCAATATGCATCGACTGTTGATGCGCCAGGTCCAGCAGAGAGTTCAGAAGATCACTCTTCCACCTCAACTCACCCGAGAGACTCTGGATGTCTTTTTTTGAGGTTGGTGATCTGTGTGTTGGCGTTTGTTGTCCCAATGGCGTCAATGCTGGGAGACACAGCAGGAGTAGCGGCGGTCATCTTGATGGTTAAAATAAGTATTTATTTAAGTTTATTTCTCAAGATAATAAAGATTTTTTTTTTTTAATAATGTCACGCGTCCCTGTCTGAGATATGAACCCGTGAGCTTTGCAATGGAAGACAGCCACACTAACCACGCACTAACATTTAATATACATCTTTCAGCATGGTAGATCTTTGACAGGCATCCTCAGTGTTTAAGGTTTTAAAGTCCCCCTACAACATTTTTTTTATCTTCTCTAAATGTTCCAAATGGGGTTTTAATTAGGATTGTGAAGTTTTTAACAAAAATTCCACCCCCTAAATGTCTTAAAAAGCCATTTTTTCTGTTGATCTGAAGCCTTCGTTTTCATAAATCCCTCTGTGTGGGCGTGGCTTATGGTATTGAGCAGTGTAACCCCGCCCTTATCCCTAAACCAGCAAGAAACAGACTTTGATAAGCCCATGAAAAAATGAAAATAAAATAAAACATGATCATTTAGGCTGCATTGTAGCAGCAGCAGCACTAGCTGGAGCTCAGAACTGATTTCCTGCTAGCACATGCTGATTGTTGAATTCACTTGAACAAGAAATCTAATCAAATGCCAGAATACAGAAAGGGTCTAATCGCGCGTCAGTTTCTAAATACGTGCAGAAAGTGGTGATGTTTTAGATGCAGACGAAGGGTTACGGTGTCCGGTACCGGTGTCTGGTTAAACACCCCGGTGGGTCCTGAATGCTGCTGCTATAAAGCAGCGGCGCTACTGCTGTTGCAGCTCATCGCAAGCTGCTGTAAGGAGAAATACTTGGAAAGGCAAAAACAAAATGATTATATTATATAAATTATAATTATTATATAAATATGTATTATATTTTTTGCTAAAAACTCAAAAAAACATGATTTTCATTGGAGGGGGACTTTTAGATTTCTGTTATTAAGGGATTAAAAAGAGGAAAAGAAAAAAAAAAACTAGATTGATAAATTATTTTTTTCCGACCAAAAACAAAATTATTTTTTAGGGCCGGGAATCGATTAAAAAAATTAACTAATTAACACTAGAATCCCTGGAACTTTCAGCTTCTGCTGCAATGCCCCCCTCCCCTTCTCAAAGTAGTGTTGTGGTGATCACCTTAAACCATCAACAATGACTTCCTGTTTTCACATCGCAGATTGTCCGGTTAAAATGTCATGGCTGCGGACTCACATTCAGAAGGTCATGAGTTCGAATCCCGCTCAGGAATAGTCCACATTAAATATTTATTTTTGGTTTCATATTTTATTTTTACCTTGAAACTGTTCAATGCAGGTGAAAGAAATATTTTTTTTAACACAGACAAGTGCAATAAATGACAAACTGGTGACATTGGGGGGGTTGATTCATTTATGATGCTTTTAAACCATCAACAATGACTTCCTGTTTACGCAATCCAGATTGTCAGGTTTAAATTTAAGTTTGACATGCATTCCAGGTTCCGCCACTAGACGGTCAAGTGGTTATGGCTGCGGACTCCCATTCAGAAGGTCATGGGTTCGAATCCCGCTCAGGAATAGTCCACATTAAATATTTGTTTTTAAAATTGGTGACATGGGGGGGCGGGGGAGGGGGGGTTGATTCCTTTTTGATGCATTTAATGACCTTCAAATTGCAAATTAGTCACTGGACTCTAGAGCAGTGGAGACGTCTTCTCTAGAGGGAGGAATCATACTTTTCTATCTGGAGATCTGATGGACCCGTCTGGGTTCGGGACGTTTCAGACTGCATTGGTGGAGGAGGAATGATGGTGTGGGCTTGTTTTTCAGACCCCTTAGTTCCAGTGAAAGGAACTTTCAATGCTTCAGGAGGCTAAAACATTTTGGACAATGCTCCCAACCTTAGTGGGAACAGTTTGGAGCGGGCTCTTCCTCTTCCAACATTTTTGTGCACCAGAGCACAAAGCAAGGTCCATAAAGACATGGAGGACAGAGTCCTGAACTGAACACCATAGAACACCTTTGAGATGAATTAGAGCAGAGACTGAGAGCCAGACCTTCTCCACCAACATCAGTGTGACCTGACCAATGAGCTTTTGGAAGAATGATCCAGAGTTCTTATAAATACTCTCCTCAACCTTGTGGACAGCCTTCCCAGAAGAGTTGAAGCTGCAATAGCAGCAAAAGGTGGAGCAACATCATATTGAACTCTGGGTTAGGAATGAGATGGAACTTTAGTTCAAATGTGAGTAAAAGCAGGAAAGCCAATACTTGTCCACATGCATCAGGTAACTCCAACCCCCACACAACCTGTTAGTTCAAATACACATTAGGTACTACATGCTGCATTAACATATACATGGGCAAGTTAATGGCTCATCAGTGACCCACCATGACACAACAATGGGCTCTTGGACTAGAGGGGGGGAACCATAGACTGTAAAAATAATGGACAGAGCGAGCAATGAGATCCCCCATTAGAAATGCATTACTTCCTCTCCTCGCGAAAGTAGGCCGCCGCTTTCACAGTCAATTCCTGAAACGGATACCGCCATTTGCAACCCATCTCCAGCGATTGGTCTGAGTCATAGCTGAGTCATGGAATCTACAGGAAGTACTGTCGTCAATCAGGAGTGAGTTTATTGCAACCGTCTGCCTCTTTCCACGCCTCGACCACGAGACCACGGATGTAAACACCTTCTACTTTAATAACGCCGGCCTGAGCCGACGACGCTGAAGTTGGCTTCTGATTTTTTCGAACAGGACCTGTTTTTAGGTGGTCTGAGTTTGAAAAATACAGTGGAACGCTCTCGCTGTGAATCGGAAGCCAACTTCAGCGTCGTCGGCTCGAGAGAATTGTACAAGTCATTGTTGAAGCCTTTGAGGGAGAACCATCCCAACATTTGATTCTGTCAGCGGTCCTTTGGGATTTACTTACATTTATTCCTTTTTGTCGAGATAAAAGGAGCATTTGGGTGACGCTGTGCCCGCCGTCCCCTCGCGCGCGGGCCGCACCGTTACTTCACATGCGCGGCCAGGTTACAGTCTGATCAGATGCACGTGAGAAGCGCGTTCAGCGGTATTTAAAATAAATAACCATCCTAACAAGTGAACAGCTGGATCTTTTTTCTGTTTGAAAATACGACCAGGTCCTTTCTAGTTTGTCTTGCGCTCCTTAGACGGCTGTGTCTAATTAAGGCTGAAGCTGGAAAAGTGAAGAAGATGAAACTTTGGTTGGTGATTTTATGCGCATATATGCAACTTAGAATTTAAAAGCTACAATCAAAACAGTGAAAAAAAAGAAAAATGAACGTTAAACAAACAAAAAGGTCCAAAGCACATAACCTCAGAGTGAAATCTATTTCTACAGAGTAAATCCTCATCTAAAAATGTCGACAGCATGCTCCTCTTGTTGTTTTAAACTGCTGCATCGGTACATTCCATTGAGGAAAACAACAGTAGGACAATGATTGGTACATTGTTGAATTGTAAAGTAGGTGTTAAAAGGTCTTCACGGACCCATTGATGAAGTCTGCTCCCATTGGCTACCCGTCATCTGTCAATCAAACCCCCCAGACGGTCGACGTCAGACCCACAAACGCTTATTGAGCCATCTGATTGGTCAATTTATAACTCTAATAACTTGTAATAATGGAACAAAATATTTAAAAAAAATTAGGATTAAAAAAAAAAAGTGAAGCAGAAAGCAGCAGAGGAAGAATGATTATTCTGACATATAAAATGACTGAGAAATAACTGTCTGTTTCCCAATGTAAGTCAATGGGACTTTGGCCTTTTTGCAACCCAGTGGTACTTCCTATATGGAACACGGAAGGAGGGGGGCTTGCTCTGTCCAGTTATTTTATATACAGTCTATGGGGGGAACTCTTCCCTGCGCAAATTTGCTAAGGCTCTTCTAGTGTTAATCACAAATCTGGAAAAATCGTATTTAATCAACATTAATTAATTATATATATATATATATATATACAGTATATATATATTGTTAGAGTATTTGCCAGTGACTTATTATCTGCAAATAATCATAATATGAAACCACACGCAAAATTATACATTTAGAACGTTTACTTTTAACTGTTGGGAACCTGCCCTGCGACAGACTGGCGACCTGTCCAGGGTTACCCCGCCTTCGCCCTTCAGTAGCCGGGATAGGCTCCGGCACCCCCGCGACCCCGGAAGGGACACAGCGGTCAAGAAAATGGATGGATGGATGTTGGGAACCTAGGGTCTAAAAATCAGTTCAGTTTGAAAGACTACTTTTTTGCCTATTTGGCAACAATTTAATCAGCAAAAACATGTCCTATGTAACACTACCTTTATTTAGTCATTTTTCCATGTTATATATTCACACACTAGACATAAAATTATTCAAAAATAGAAAATTCTGTCTGGAACAGTGTGTTCCATGTGTTTCATTTTGCTGTAGAAACCCCAAAAATGTTTAACAAACTGTTTTTACAACATAGAATGAAAGTTTTCAGTCTAATTTTATAAAAACAACAAAAAAAAAAATTGTGTCAACAAACTAATCAACATATTTTTGAAGGAAAACACCAAAAAAATCCAGGCTAAAGTCACATGATGTAGACCAAAAAAAATTACAATTTCTCTGTCTGTCTATTTTAAGTTTTTCCTGGAATTCTGTTTTTCTTTTTTACCAGCTTTTTCCCTCATTGTCTGTCCGTTTACTACTCTCTGTTTGTCTTGTTTTTGGTTGTACTGGAAAACAATGAATTTCCCCCCAGGGTATTAAAAAAGTATATTGATTGATTGATTGATTGATTGATTTTTCTCATGAACTTTCTGTATTCTGCTTGTGAAAAACAGTAAAACAACTTTATTTTCTTTTTTTCTTTAACTTGTCTGTCCATCAGCTGAGCGAACAGAGACGAGCTGAAAGCTCCTTGTGTTGGACAGATTTTACTGTCACAAAAGGGGTTAATGATCTTCTCACACGCAAGCTGAATATATAAATGTATTTTATATATTTGATATCTTTTTCTTTTTTTTTGTTGGACCGGACGGAAAAGAAGAAGAGGGAGGTTAGAACAACTTTTTTGAGAGAAGTTTGATCCAGCTGGATCAATGAATATTAATGAA
>NC_050523.1:24822548-24873807 GCF_002922805.2 Oryzias melastigma | reverse complement strand
TTGAATTTCCAAGCAACTGAATGTATATAGAACAGACACACCTCTGCTCTGAGTCTGTCTGTTCCCCTCTTCCTTTCTTTTTGACCTTAAAGCTGTCCCTGAGGGCTTGTTTGGCTGCTTTTCATCCTTAAAGTTTTAAGGAAGCACTAACAGATAATACCACCCCTCCTTCAAGTTTCGACAGGGGCTGCATCAGGAAAGAGGGGGCGCAGGACCAGGCAAAATTATTAATTATGTCAAACTATTTATTTTATTCATGGTTTTAATTATTACCTTTTTAAACGTCTTTACATGAAAAGTGTTGGAAAAAGGCTGCCTAGGGCTGGCCCTGTCTAGGATTCAAGGTTCCTTCCTAGACATGCTAGCTGTTTATAAAGTGTGCAGAAGATGCCCCTTTCTATGAAAAGATTATTCTTTTTGTTATTAGGATTTTAAAGCAGTTTAAAAATGTCCCAAACAGAATTAGAATGAATACAATACAAGTTTGTGGCTTTCATTTGTTATTGATATGTGGACCATTTCAAGCTTTCTCCGTTGTATTTTATACATGTATATGTGAGTAAGGACAGGAAAATTAGAAAAAACATGTTTTTTTCCTCTTTTTAGAATGGAAATTGGTTGTTTTTCTCTCTTAACTGAGTTCCATTCCTTTTTGGGGTAAAATAAATATTAATAAAAACAATATTTTCTGAATGACTGCAGTGATAACCTGATAAGTTGAATTTGTTTTCAGAATAACACATCAGAAGTCCCAGGACAGTTTTCTGTCATAATAGTGTTGCTCCACATGGGACATGTAGAATTAATTGCTTCGTTGGTCTTCTAAGGCACATCATTTTCAACTGCTCTCTCACATTTTAGTCAAACTAAAAGCAAAGACAAAATCTCAATGTATGTATCTAATATTCATTGTTTGTGCACATTTGGAGGGAAAAATGAGGCAGCTTTAGTCAACAAACAAGTGAGGCACAGTAACAGTTTCCTCACAACATCTCATTGAATCTTCACAACCATTCATTCAGGCATGACAAGGTGGCATAAAACAGCGATTTTTTTTCTGCACCGCAGCTACAGTGCAGCTGAAACAGCTGAAAAAGGACATTATAGAAGGAAGTGTGCTGCAGTGACAGCTGCAAAGGCTGCAGCATCACACAAAACTCCAACTCCACCATTGTGTCAGTTTACTATAAACCCCCATGCCAGCCAAAGGTCTTACAACCCCCCGCTCACTTCCTGAAGAATCATTGCTCCTCCTTGCCAGGTAAACATAACGCTGGACACAAAGAAACTTCGGTCTGACAGGAGTCCACAGCCTGTTGTTGGCAGAGGAAACACTTAAGGTCACAGTTCCGTGAAATGTAAAATCTGCAAAGAAACTTTCCTGCTTAATGTTGAATATTTGGCTCTTCCTGTGTGTCGCTTTTCTGGCTCCATGAATTAGAATGAGATGAATAGTTAAATATGAAAATATGACAGGCTGGTCGTTTTGACGCTTGCTCACTTTGACAAGAGACATCTGCTGTGGCCTGTGGAGAAAAGCAGCAGAGAGTGCCTGTGTGTAAGTGCTCAGTGGAGGAGCTTATTCACAAAACTTCCCCTTTTTATTTATTCTTTGTGCATTTGCCCGACACTCATGCATGTGCTGTTGCATAAGGGTGTGTTTCATGAACTGTGCGCATGTGTGAGTGTGCACAGCAGCTTGTCAGAGGAGAGGATGAAAGGATGAAGAAGTCTCAAGAGAACAAACGGATGAGCAGACAGCGGATAATGGCGAGGGAGGGTCGGAGCGTGACACTGGGCTGCATGAACGCTGCCACAGCGGCGCTCTGCTCTGATTAAAACACACGTTCTTCCAACTAATACTTTAATGAAATATTAACACATTTAACTGTAATTAAATTAAAAGGAGCCGCCAGTGAGATTAGCGGCCATGTCAGAACAACCTTAGGAGGATAACCTCCCCCTCAAATTAATACCAGAGCATTAGCTCAGCCGCTCTGCTGTTACACACAATCAAGCTCATAATGAGCATGGACACAGATTTGCAAAGGCAGCTCTGCACAGAGAAATGTTCATGGAGAACAAAAGTGGAAAAATGCCATTGGTTACTGTAGTTAAACACACAGAGCCTGCTTGGCATCAGAGAATGATTTTCACTGCATGTAAATTGCTTCATTTAGAACATCCCAGTCCAAATTACCAAAAACTCAGGATGCAGTTTAAAATATCAATAGAAAAAAATGTATTCATTAGCAAATCTGAAAAGGAAGGGATATTTTATTGCAATCAGAACAGATAAATGGTAATTGTAACAGGGGCAGAAAAATGTTGTTTTAGAGCCATGTGCTTACAGTTGGGCACCGATTGGGTTTTATTCGGTTATTTAGGCAGTTCTTTGGTTTCGGTTCCTAATCGGTTCCAATTTCGGTACATCAGTAATAAAAAATAATGCCTACATCTTCCCAAATCAACATATTTTCATTCCCAAGTCGTCACATATTGATGCATGGTTAAGACCTCAGCGTCAAAATGGAAATTTTGGATGTCGTCATTTTTTCACGTGCTGGCTGTCCCCATTAAATCAGAGCTCCACAACCTGTGAGCCGTAAACCGCTGGCCTGCCACTCTTTCACAGCGCGGCAAATCCACTGCTTGCCGCTTGTTAATAAATGTGATTCTGAGCTAGTTTGAGAGGTTACCTGGGCTTTTATATCACTCAGCCGGTGTTTCTGTGTATGAAGGCTGTCCCGCATTAACCTGAGGGGGTGGGGGGTAGGTTAACTTTTTTTGTCATTGTCTCAACAAAAATACGTAAAACATCCCAGTTCAGGAGACCCAAGCAGGCTGCCCCCAATCCCTGCAGTGGCTGCCTGTCTGCCGCTGTATTGAGTAAGCGAGCTCCACTGTACAGGCAGGCTGGCTGCAGCTAGAGAACCGCCATGCAGCAACAGGATCAGGTCAACGTCACGTGCCCAAAGTTGAGTTCCTGATTGGCTAAAGCGACAAAGCGACCTGTCAAACTTCTGTGATCTGCTGTGAAATGCAACCAGACATTCGAGACCCGTGCATGCTCGCTAGCTCCATCAGCGGTCTTATATGACCCCGCCCACTACCGCAGGAAAAGCAGAAGGATTGTCTAGAACTTCAAAGTACTGAACATAATAGAAGTGATTGACATGTCCTAAGACAAATAGACCTTCAATTAAACCCAGCACTGAAATGAGGCACTGTTTGCAGCAGCTTCTTTCAGTTTCTGTAGAACTTTGTATATCATAACGGTTCCTACTTGGAACCAAACTTCGGCGCCCAACCATACGTGCGCTGCGCTGCACTGCATCCCCTCTCAAAAGAATCCTAAACTTTGTCCGGGTTTTGTCAAATTATTTTGCTTTTTAATATATATATATATATATATATATATATATATATATATATATATATATATTTTTTTTTTTGAGCACTTTTTTAAAAATTAGACGAGTAAAATATTCTTATATTGTATAACAATAGGATTTTTTACATTGTAATAAAACATGATATAAAACCTACATACAGGTAAACAAGAAAAAAAACGTACTTGATACAGTCAAGATTTGATGGTAATTTTGGCAGAGCACTAACATGTGAACAAATACAATATTTTCTTATGAAGATCACATGTATTACTGTGATACTCTACTTAATATTCAAGATTATAAAGTTTACCTACCAAGATCAGTGTGAGTAGTAATCTGTATTTCCTGACTTACACCACAAAAATAAAAATGATATACCATAAAGCAAAGATACACCTCATGAGGATTACAATGATCTACAAATGTCTTCTTGTATTTTGTCTTTGTTACAGTTTATCTTTTGATTTATTGTAAAAGTGTTACCAATGATCTTTTATTCATGATTATCCTATTTTTTGTAAAAATAAATAAATAAATAAATAAACCCTGTCTGGTTTTCTAGGACATAGTTTCTGCAGAGCTGTGGTAACTCATCAAAGATTCCCCTCTGAACTATGGATGTAGCTAACCAACCCCACTTTCCCTTCCTGTTGCAGAGTAGAGCAATGCAGTTTGGGTATTTTCTACGTCACAAAATCTTTTTCAAACGGTTTTTCATATGCTCCTGATGTACAACAATTTGAATGCAGAAAAACAGTTTTTAAGCTTAATTTTCTTTATATACAGTATGGTTAATAGTGTATACTTGTATAGTGCTTTACTACCTTCCGTAAAGTCCCAAAGCGCTTTGCAGTCACAAACACTTTTACACATACTTTCATACACTGATGGTGGCTCATTCGACACATGGGCGAGCAAGGCGGGAATCTAACCCAGAATCTTCTGATCAGGAGTTGACCACTCTATCACTGCACCACGGCTGCCCTGTGTGTTGCCCATCAACATAGGTTGTCAGATCTGATCTCCCTTAGACAAGACCCTTGACGCTGCTGCCTAACTGGGTCCCTGTGCCCCTCAAGTACAGGGTTGTGTCAGGAAGGGCATCCGGCGTAAAAACTCTGCCAAATCACTGATGAGAAACAGGGGGTGCTGTTACGCTGTGGTGACCCCGAAAGGGATAAGCTGAAAGTGTAAGAAGAAGTACAATTACTAGTGTTAAGGCTGTTGAGACAACTGTGTTGTATAATAGGCCCTCGTGATGTCACACATTGCCGGAAAGTCCAGAGTCGCTTCCGGTGTCTATTACAGTATTTAGAATGGGAAAGCTGAACGCTGTTTAAAGGAATTTTACTTAACCCTTCTGCTCTCCTTAGCTTGTTTACATTAAAGGTGGGGTCATCTGGACCCCACAAGACAGTGCGCTGAACTTTTGATCATTGATTTTTGAGTTTCACTAATGTCCATGGCAGACATAAAATCCTGTCCCCCTTTGTCCACATTTGTCATGGACGGAATCACACATTAATATGTGGTTTTAGTCATCTGGACCCCAAAGAGAACGGAAGAGATAATTAAAGGTAACCTTATTTGTACAATATTTATTTTATAGATATCCTACCTGGTTATGTCGGTTTTCCCTTCTTAGATCGTTCATAAATCAGAGTACAAATGTCAGTAATCCTGTCTTCAGTCAGAACAGCAGCTTAGCTTCTTCCCCAAATTCTTATGGACGATATTGAACCAGTCGTGGATTATTTCTCTCTGACAACTCAGTTAAAGTTAGACAAAGGTTACATGTACTTCACTGAATGCTGCCTGTTTTGATTATGAAGGTAATTATGATTTTATTCTGTTAGAGTCCGATGGATGCACCTATATGTTTTGTAAGAGTGCGATGAGCGCACCTATATAATTTTATTTTGGGACTATTTTGTTCAGCGGAAGGTTACGCTGCTATATAAATAAAGGCGGAACATCCTGGCCTGTGCGCTTCGTGAGTGACGGACATGATGGCTACTGGAACAGTGAGGAGTTGTCCAAACCCTCTTTTATTACCGGGCTGTGTGTAATGTTAAGAGGAGATGTCTGTTCCAAAGAGCTCAGGAGAAGGCTCACGTGCAGCCAGGGAGAGATCCGCTGCAGAAGATTCTACAGGATCTAGTAATCTGTGCTAATGTTAACGCTAGCATTAGCTTTGGCTATAAGACGTGGATCTGCAGAAGATCTTTTCTCACCAGTTATAAGTTTCCTAAATTTCTGTGCTCACATAATCCTTGTCAACAGAACAAAAGTCAGACAATTCCAGCATGTCTGATATTAAAGTCAAACCATTGCAATGTTTTCTACTGCGGTCAGTGAGCTGCTGTTAGCTCAGCCGTGGTTCTAACATCACTCCTCTTTGTTTTTGCTCATGACTGTGTCTGATCTGCAGGGAAATAAAGGTAAAAAAATGATCTAATTAATTGAAACTGTTGGCAAAAATATGAAAGAGACTATTTCCACGTAATGTTATAAAACACGTTCACCCAGAGATGTTTTTTACTTGGCCGCTCTCTGAACATTTTCACTGAACCAAACCATTCCTGTTTTTACAATTATCTCCTAAATAATCCAGTTGAACAACAAGTACATTTATCCTGAGAAGTGATTCAAGTGTGTACAGCAATGAAGCGATATGCGGCTTTTGTGCTGATCGCAGTTAAAACATGTGGAAACAACATAAACCAAAGTAGAACCCATTTAAATAACATCTGCTCAAACGCAAGGTTAACTTTTTGAATAGAACCTCCTATATCGGAAAATTATTCAAATTTCTATTCAGATTTTGAATGATTTAAGACAAATACAGTTCAGCAGGACATTCATAAAATAAATGTATATTTTTCTATAGAAATTGGTTAGGTTACCTTTTAATATTTATGTAAAATTGTATTAAACAGAGTTCGGTTCTTCGGTTTCCCAGTCTAAATCCATTAACCGGAAGTTGCGTATCACGCTCACGTCCCTGTCGCCATTTTGTCTGACGTCACCGTGAAAATAGTCTTTTGGGCTACATGAATAAAATTGAATCTTGATCCTTTCATTTGTAATGGCCTTATACTCCGCTATTCCCATTTGCTATTCTTTCAAAATCATTAAGCAATGACACTGAATTAAAAAGGTCACGTCTGGACAGATAAAATAGAACAGGGCTTCTATTGAGGGGTTACTTTAGGGGTTTGTTATTGAAAGTAGAAAAACACAAGAGTGTAGAAATGTTCTGAGTTCCCACCATCTTAGCCTCTATTCATTTCAGTATGAGAGAAGCCCATCCATCTATCTTCTATCTTCTCTCCCTCTTGTTCCGGAGTCAGAGGGGGTTGGGCCATGTCCCAGCTCTCATGAAGTCAGGAACAGGGTTCATCCTGGGCGGGTCCCGGTGCCAGCATGTAGAACTCTACACAGAGCAGAAACAGACCCAATGAAACGTCTCTTGCTTCCAGATGAGCCTGCAGGAGCAGGTCCCCATTTACAAACCCGTTCACCTTGTTTGCTCATAAAGCTCCATGTAAATCTCTCCCTTCCCTTTTTTCCATTGGTGGGAATGTTTTGTTCCGCCCAGAGACTGGATGTTGATGGATGATGATTGGGCAGCCGGATCAGGCTTTGCCGTGTATTTTCATACATCATCTGACTCTCCCCCCTGCCCCTGACGATTTGCACCTGCGCCGCCTCACTTCCCCCGAAAATACCTGTGATTAATGTCCGGAGCTGGAGAGGGGAGCGGAGCAGCTCGATGCTGGGGTATTAATTAAACTAACCCTAACAATCTCACCCCTGTCAGACGCCAGCAAGAGTATGACGCAGATGAAATGAACAAAGACTATTTTTAAAATAAAGGTAAAAAGTAACATGCAGTAAGCTTTAGAAAAGTGTGGGGTCAGCCTGTGGATTCAGCGTGCTAAACGGCAGGAATGTTAACGCCGTTTACACACGTTCATCTGTGTAATGGAGACCTGACGGGTGTGAACTCCACCTCTCACCCAAAAGTAGATGTTAAAACTGTCTTTTTGAACAGTAAGAAACATTTTATCTAAATTCATTTAATAAGAAAAACAGAAGATGAATCAGATGAGCAGCAACCTATTTTACAAACATACATTTGTGTCCGTCCTATACAAAATATAAGCACAGAGCTAAAGCAAAAGCTGTGAATTACAAATGTTTGAAATGAAAATCCTTCATGAAAGCATTAGCTCTGGCAGAATGCTGATCCTGAGCATTTTTGTGAAGGTTAGTGTCGATGATGATCAAAAGATAAATGCAAGTTTTTCATTTGCAGTGACGCAGATATTTGCCAAGTTGAAAAATTTTAAGACAATCCCTATAGAATCTTCTCAAAGGACAGGAAATTGTTGGATTTTAAAATTCACTCATAAATTGTACAATCACAGGAGCTGAGGGTTTGCTATCTTTGTACCATTGCAGGTTAAGCTATTACTGGTTTGACTGTTTTTTTAGATGCTTTGAATGCATCTCTGCTGAATGTCAAATCTGTGTGAATCAAAAACAATGTCTCTAAATGAGTCTCTTGAGGACAGCGAGTGTTTAACAGTGATGGATGACCTTTGAGTGTTCCAACCTCAAGGCCGCTGTGACCTCCCTGTTTTTCCCTGCTACCAAACAGGTTTTCCCTTGTTTTCAGGTGGTAAACATTTGTGATGTTAAATGTGTTCATCATGCCATTGCTGACACGTCTAGATTTATAATGAATAATGTGAGGGCATCTATGTTGTCCTCTGGTTAGCAATCAGTCAAGGTTATTTTCTGACTGTGCCCAACCCAGTCCTGGTTTAGCTCCTTTGCACATTTTTCCTGACTGCTGGTAACATCAAAACTGCCAGACCCATACCTGATCAGAGGAACTTGTCCAAACTCCACTGGATGGGTCTCATGTGTTCTCCAGGATCACCTGTTACTCCAACAGGAGCTGATGGCTCTGAAAGAGAGAACTGGACTAGCCGTTCACGTGATAAGAGTCCGCCCCTTGCACACCCTGTACTTGCAGCATGACTGGTAGAATTTAGGAAATTGGACAATCAGAGTGTAGTTTGTGTGGACATCCTATAGGCATCCCACAGGCACTTACAGTTTAGGCCTACATGCACACCCTATGTGTGTGTCATTTGTAAGAGGTCAGTGAAGATACTCTCACCACACACACGGCGATGGTATGTTCCATTTTCAGATGTCCCTTGTAGGTGGAACAGAGAAGCTAGTACTTGCAGAGATGGCATTTTTTGATGGTCTTCGTTTTCCTCGTCTGAGCTGGAATTTGGATCAAAACTGTACGGCTGGATTGCTCGCCATTTTTGCTGCATTGCAGATGTATGCCTGGAGGTGTGAGGGGCTGTAAGCTAGCGGGAGAGAGTGTAAATAGATAGATGGTGGGAAGTAAGAGCAGGCTTTCTCTACACCGACTGTCCGGGCTAAAACTGAAATGCCTATTAACTCCTGCTGCTCTGGAGAAACTATGTCCTAGAAAATGACATTTTTTTAAATTAAAAAACTACATAATTATACTCAAAAAAACATTTGAAAATACAGCAAAAAATGATGGAAATGGGGCTTTAAGTTGGCCGCATGAGCCTCAAGGAAACTGCAAGACATTCATGCTTCCTTAAGATACCACCCCTCCTCTTTATGACCGTCCACAGGCCAGGACAACCCAAAAACCTGTAACACCCGTAAGGGTCAACCCCCAATGGGGTATATGTAACTGTGGTATATCCTTTGTGGTCATCCCTCACTCTGAGGGGCTTCATAACCCTTTTGTTAAAGTTTATCAAAGCTAAATAATCACATATCTGGCTCACATATGCTTGCCCAAACTGAAAGATTGTAGTTTTTCACACAACTTCTCACATAATTTCCTCATTTGCCAACTCTTTTAGTGAATGTCCTACCAAATGTTTTCCATTGTGTTCATCATACCAGCTGATCCTCCATCCTTCTCCTTTTCCACTGTGAGAAAAATATCTCACATGACTTCAAAATACCACATGCTTATCACCACATTCTGTGTTTGCTGAGGGAGGTTTAATTCTATACCGGTTCGTCAGCTTTAGTGGTTTTATTAGTAAAATCCATTAATGCATCATGTAAGAGCATTAACAGTATGAAACCACAGTGTCATTGAGCCAGGACAACTTGAAAACAGCTTAAACGTTACAAAAATGCAGTTATGAATGAACATACGAACATTTGTTAGAACACTTAACAGCCAGATGATGTACTGACCATTTACCCGTTAAAGATTCTGGTCACTCTGTTTAGATGGGGGATGGTTGTTTCTGTCATGATCCAGGGCTTAGGTTCTGTCATGTTCTGTTTTCCTGTCAGTCTCTCCATGTTCAGGTTGATCATCCACCGCTGTTTTCATTTAGTTTATCAACCTCAGTGTATTTAAGTGTTTGGTCTTCAGTTTCTCATTGTCAGGTCATCTGTTCTGTCACTGGTTTGTGGTCTCCTGGTTTTGTCATGTTTAAGTTAATTTAGTAAATGTTTCTGCCACCAAAGCTGGTCTCCTGCATTTGGGTCCTTCATCCACCTTCACTGACTGCTTACTGTCTCTGTATCATCCATGTCCTGAACATGTCCAACATTCTTCTGTGTCACTCCAGACTTCCTCATGTACAAACCACTGCTCCCATCTCTGCATTCTGTCACCTACTTCCCTAAAATCATTTGAAATTCTTGCACATCTTCAAACTGAACCTCTATCCAAGTTCATACAAAGCCAAAACATGCATCTTGGTAATAACCATCAGTCTGTAAGAGTAACCCCAGAAACAGAGAGTGAAAGAGATGGCGTTCAAGAAAAAAGGGAGAAAATAAAAGTCACCAAAATCTTTTTGAGAATGTAAACTTTCTGAAGGACATCAGGCAGTTCCTGGTTAAGTAATAAATCCTTTGTAAAATTAAGTTAATGTATAATACGGAAATCATAATCTGAAGCCAAAACAAACAAAAGCAATAAAAAAACTCGTCTTCAGCATAAGAGTAGCTGTAGAAATTTTCACCTAGCAGCAGCCGTCTACAATAAACATTCATTTAAAATGCTAATAGATGCAATTAAACTCCTCTTGTTTATCAGCAGTTGTTACCAGTATTTTGGCGTTGCTGAATTGAAGAAGAGCCATATTTCAAAGCGTTTGCCGTTGGCCGCTCTCTAACGCAGATAACGAGTTTCCCCCCTCGAAGATGTAATTACAAAACTATTTTCTGGAAAACAAGTCTGGTACCACGACCCCCACAAACACACTCTCATACATAAATGTTGATGCATGTAAACACACACACTCTCACACACACACCGCCTCACAGCAGTTATAAAAATAGCCCAGTTCTCACAGATAGGGATCAGTTGATGGATTCACTGCATTATAACTGGATTTAATATGAATTTACAGAGAATTGGGGTGGAGGGGGAGACCATCGAAACCGTTATGATCTTAATGAATGTGTGTTTTGTAAGTGTGTGTTTTTGGTGTGTAACTATCTCATTTAGGCTTAGTACTGTAATAGCTTCTTCACGACAATTTAGTTAAGAACCTGTTTTAAAATGTTAAACGCTTTTGCTCCAATTTGTGGTTCCAACTGTACAGCCCACTTTACTCCGTGTGCTGACGTCTTGCTTTAGGAACAACAGAAGTAATGTCATTGCTCTGCAGAAGTGGTCCCAGAACCCCAGCCTGCAGACCGGTACGGGTCTGTGGGACAGTTGGTACCGGGATTACATTTTGTTTACAAACTGATTCTAAAGTTTGTTTGTTTTTTTTTAGGGGGGGGGGGGTTACTGGATTCTCTCTATCATATCTGACTCATTCCTAATACTTTTCAAGATACTCAGTCAGGTGCACGGTGGCGCGGTGGTTAGCGCTCTTGCCTCACAGCGAGAAGGCCGCGGTTCGAATCCCGGCTGGGACCTTTCTGTGTGGAGTTTGCATGTTCTCCCCGTGCATGCGTGGGTTTTCACCGGGGACTCCGGCTTCCTCCCACCGTCCAAAAACATGCTTCATAGGTTCATTGGTGACTCTGAATTACCCCTAGGTGTGAATGTGAGAGTGGATGTGTGTGTGATTGAGGCCCTGCGACAGACTGGCGACCTGTCCCGGGTGAACCCCGCCTTCGCCCATCAGTAGCCGGGATAGGCTCCGGCACCCCCGCGACCCCAAAAGGGACGAAGCCGACAAGAAGATGAATGAAACTCAGTCACGTGACGAAGATACATCCACTACTTTCTCTAAGCGGCTGCTCCAAATGCTAAATTAACCACTAGCAAAGAGAACAAACAAACAAAAAAACATATTTGCTAAGTTTTTTTTTCTGTAGAATTAAAATGTGAAGAAAAAAAATGAGAGCCCTTAACTTAAAAGTAAAAAAAAGCTGCATTTAACAGACACAAACAACAAGTCTGAAAATATGGATTTATTGTGACAGTTTCTCCCACAGACCATAATAATAATGGAGAATATTCAGTCTATTGTTACAAGGATGCTGCTCAATGGTGGACATAATTATATTAAGAAAATAAAAGTTTAAAATGTTTAGGGTTTGTTTGTTTTTTGTATCCACCTGAAAGTCAGAGGCTGAAGTTAGCGTCAGACTTTTTTAGTTTCAACTTTGACGGGGAAAATCTAAATAACATTTTAATGGTTTCTACACTAAATAATAATAATAGTCTTAGCAAAAATGAGACGCCCACTTCAGCTTTGAAAATATTGTCTGACATTAAACTGGTCAATGTCCTTAAAAAAGGTTGTCGATCACTAACCTAAAGAAATAAAAAAGGAGCTTTCTGGATTATACTGCATTGGCTGGCAGAACTTACGGACTTACAGTGACTGCAGTCCAAAGGTTTTCACTCTGTGATCCGCCAGAGAGGAGAGGACCACTGATCTACAGTGTCTTCTCCAGGCTGTCTTGTCATTTTTTACCTTTATAGCTTTCTAATATGGTGAGAAGAAGCAGAGTGGAGAAAAACAGGCTGATCCTAAACTTCCCATCGTAAAGATGAGGTATATTAAATCACATTTATTCAGAGCTTCAGAAATCCCTCAGCCTGATCATCCACAGGTCCCCCTCAAAGCAGGAAACAGCCCTGTTCCTAAATACAAATGAGCTGTTAGACCTGTGTTGTCCATATCGCTCTTTGTTTTGTCCTTAAAGCCACAGGAACAAAACACAACAGAGAAGGCTCCAGCACTCTACTAAACAGAAGTGAAGAATATCTGGACTTTCTTATTGAAAGAGAGTTCTTTTAAATTCAGCTGTGATTTAGAGTTTTTATCAACTTCACACAGTTCTCGGTAAAACAGGGACGTCCAGCATGGAGGGAAAATGTTCATATTTATCGTCATGCTAAAAATTCAACGTGTGAAGTGAAATTCCTATACTTACCATTTCAGAACACGTCAGTCCTTCACAGGGAAAGAAAAGTCAGACACCAGCACTCAGAGAGAGAAGTCACTTTTCACTCAGCCACATCTGCGAGCACCTCCATCTGCACTCACACCTGCATGCATGTGCATGTGCACGTGCCACCATGCCACAGACATGCGTCACACTCGGTGGACACAGTGGTGCAGATGCGTGGGCTGCACAGGATGCTGCGCCACACGTGAGTGGCTGTCACGGCGCTGGCATGGCAGATGTAGTCCTGTGGTCTGGGCTCGGTTCCAGAAACACACGCGCAGCCACTCTTCATTTATCAATAATTGGTTTTTGATTCCGTTTGGCAGCCAGCAGCACGAGAGGCAGAACAAGGACAATAATTAGTCTACGAGAAAGAAGAAGAAGAATGAAAGGATGCAGAGCGAAAAGTTTCAGGCGCCGTCTCAGAACTGAGAGAAACCCAGCTGACCACAGGCTGGATAAAACAGGCTCATTAGCATCATTTGTTCCCTCCTTTAGTTCTTTTGACGATGACTCTGCAGTATGTTGTTGAGGACATTAAATTGGGTCTAAAACATTTTATTTCAAGGTTTACCAGCTGCATCACTTCTATTGAAAAAAGTGAAGTACTAGATTGATGAATTAAAGCTGCCCGTACAGCAGCTCTAAATATAAATATTCTGTAAATGTAAAATAAAAATTAAGTTAACACTTTAATACAGTATGTTATTTCCCATTTGACCCAGGGCTCCATTTAAAATCACCTTACATGGAAAAATCACTGAAGAATATTTATTTATTTTCATTTTCATTCAGTAAAATGAAAAAACATGAAATACAGCCTTGAGTTGTGAAATCAAACATGATGGAAAAAATGAAGAGGGGACCGAAAGAAGAAAAAGTAACATTATCTGCCGCTTTTAACAAGTCAGTAAATCAACCAGTAAAAAAGGAAAACACAAAACATTCTGCCGATTTAGCATCCAATAAGAAAAGATCGGGAAAGAAAGAACAAAAATGTACAATTATAAACATAAACCAGTGTGAAATGAACACCATACCTCGGATGAGTGGTTTATTTTATTTTAGTCATAGATTATTCTGTTTAAATGCAGTTTTTAAACTTTCAAATGTTTGTGACGCTTTTAAGTTCTGTTCTCAATCTATTCCATTTGACTCCATATACTGACACACGTCGCTCCTGCAGAAGTATTCTGTGCTTTGGTTTGATAAACATTTCATGCCCTTTTAGATTAAATTTGCTTTTTCTTTTTATGTATCTTTTCATTAAATTAGGAGGAAGGCATTTCATGTTTACACTATAAATACATTTTGAAAAATAAAAGTTAAAAAGATAAGTATTTTAATCATTTTAATTTTATAAATGATGGATTAGACGGGTCCCTATTTTTACTTCTTGTAATCAGTCTTATTGCTTTTGTTTGTCATATGAAAATTGTATACACATGTAGGCATGAAGAGGTTTAAACCAGAATTTATGAAATTAAAAGAGTTAATCCATTAGAATACCAGCACACGATAGGAAGAAGGTGTTTGTTCTGTTGTGTCTCTTCCTGGGGGTGGGTGGGCGCTGCTGTTCACAATTTCTGTGGTTCTGGTGTGGCAAAGACAGTTGGCAAAGGAGCCCGGGATGGTCAGGAGGCAGCCAAATGTCTTTCCAGATGACTTTCCTGCCCTCTCCAGCCTCTTTCTTCAGCTGCTCTGCAGCCAGTAAACCACACTGATGGAGGAAGCCAGCACTCTAATGGCTGAGCGCTACAAAGAGACCAGCAGCTTCTCCCTTGGTACTAAAGACTCTCAGGAAATGAGGCTTCTGCTGGACCACGTAAAGCACTGCCTCAGTGCTGGCTGACCAGCAGAGGATCTCAAAGATGTGGGTCACCAGGAGTCAGAAGAATTGGTCAAAATCAAACCCAGACCTGGAGTCTGTCTGACATGAGTACTTAAGGTGAGCTCAAATTAGAAACTGTCCAAGAATAATGTTAGAATCAAACTGTAACATGAGTAGAAATAGTACCTGTTTTTGTTTGACTATTATGGTATGTTTTGCACTTAGGCACATTTACCATAAAAACCTTCTTTGTTTTTCCAAAAACAGCAGAGTGCTTTATATATGGATTCATTTTGGTTGTAATAACTGATTTTAAAGTGAGTTTGAGAGCTACATGATGTCAGTCAACATGTCAAACTTTTAGAGGTTAAAAACATAAAAGACAAGAATATTTGCCACATGAAACTATCATCTCAAGCCCAAATGAAAATAGTTTCAGCTGAAATGATCAGCAAAGGTTTTTAGAGTTTACAGAAAGCTCATTCCAGAGTTCAGGAGCACCAGCCTGGAAAGATCTGTTTCCTCTGGTCCGACAGCGATGGTGTGAAGGTGACCACACTAGGTGACAGCACTAGGTGTAAGACAGCTAAAAGAACATTCAGTTGAACTTTATTACATGTAGCCAACAAAAAAGATCTAGCTTTGGAGCAATGAGCATCCTGGCTGCATGAATTACATGCAGTCCAGATGAATTTCCATCAGTTTTCATGTTGGTCACATGTAAAAACAACGAATAGCATCTTCCTTTTTTAATGAGTTACAAACAAGGTTGAGTGTTATGGTAAATATGCTAATGCGGCTAACATCTAGTCATGTTGGACTGTGTTTTTTATTCACGCGTTGGGAGACAGCGTAATGAGAGTAATGTTCATTTCAGTGGTGTCAACCTGCTTTTATATGTTGCAAATAAGGCGAGAGTTACAGTGAGTTAATGTGATACACGGCTAACCCTTCTGACGTAGCTAACGTGGGGCACGTTAAAAACACGTTTTGGAGTTACTGTGGAGGCTGCTATGGACATATCTCTGACTCTGACCAGAAAACCTTTTAGCGTTGATTCCAGACGGTGGTGGTCATTGCTGAACAATCCTGGAGCAGCTTTTGTTTGTTGATTTGATCAGCTCTAGAACCTCAATGCAGAAACAGATTTGGACGCTATTTATAATTGAACTAAGTGATGATGCGCTTTGTTACAAACTGGGATCAACTGTCACTCTGGACAAATGAAAGTCATAAAGTAAAGATAAAAGCAACAGTGGACGGCAGTTTACTGTCATGGATCCGGTCTCACCCACATTATGGCATCACATGATCAGACAGACTCTGTGCAGCTTTAATCCAGCATACCGTTGATTCCAGATTGCTCCTTTTTACTGGCTTTGCTTCATTTCATTTGACTAATTTTGACTCTAATCATTAAGCTGTTATTACTATCATTAGTAAAAGTGGAGCTGAAGGATGGATCTCTGATGGACATGACCTTCAACATTTTTGCTTCCACCGCGGCAGATTTATCAACTTAAAAAAAAAAACACAAGTACAAAGAGATGAAACTTCAATTTCTCAATTCAGGCTTTGTTTGAATACATAATTTTTGTAATTAAAGTTTAAAACAGTTAACATGCATTCATGCCAGCAATGTAGGACTGAAAAGTTCCGATGACCAGGCTTCAGGTAGAATTCAAACTTTAATAAATAAACTTAAACTCAAGCAAACTAGGAAATTAAAAAGAAACAAAAATGATGAGGTCCTGTTGTTATGTCTTATGTAAGTCCAACTTGAAGGTGACCCTCACATGCCGTCTCATGTTCACCCCCTTTATCTGTTAACTAGGGCTGTGAGAGATAACACATTCATGCACGCAATTAATAAAAAAGAATTAACGCATTCATGTTTATTGAAAAAATATGAATGACACCTTGCCATGAAACAGTCTTCTGCTTTGCCTCGGATAGGTCAGGTTCCTATGGCGTGCGTTTCCAACACTTTGTCAGGATTATCCTGCTAATATCATGGTCACTTACAAAATAAATTATATTCAATTGGTTTCTAGAACTTTATTCTTTCTATTTTTTGGAGGTTAGATGGCTTTTTCACAAAAAAAGCGGACTATTTGATCAATGGTCCGCCACGTTGCTGTGTAACCGTGACAACGTGTTGCTGAGCCTTGACTGCAACAGCAACGAAAAGTGATATAAATGCAGATGGTCATGATGGGTTAAAAGATCAGATTAGAGAGAAAGTTCCCCTCTTAACACTTGTTTTTGTCCAGAAGGTAAAGAAAACTTTTTTTTTTTTTTACATTCGGTCTCCGCAGTGATATAGAACATTTGGACTACGTTTTTTTTTTTTTTTCAGGTTTGTAGGTTCTAATGGTTGTGAGTCTTAAGAGTTCTGATCATCTTACTGTTGATGTTTTGTGCTCACAAGTTTTTTGTGCTCACTTCTGGTCTGGGTTAACACTTTGAGTCCCACTTTGACAAAAGTCCTGTTTTTGAGTTTTTAACATGTCTGTGTGGCATTTTTCTTATGAAAGAGAACAAATGTCATTAGGAATCATTTTGTTTTTACATTTGAGTATCGTATTTATTGTATTTCATCCAATACTTACAGTAGCAGGACTGAGAACTCTGGAAAATCTCCACCAGACTCCACGGAGCTTCTTGATGTGACCACGGAGAAAGACTCGGGTTTTGGAGGAAGTTCGGTCCAGATAATATATAACTGGAAGTCACTCTGCACACTCGCCGTTTTGTGTGACGTCACAGGAAAAGGGTCTAAGTTCACCAACAACTCAGGGTCATCTCTGCTGTCCATCGCATATCCAATGTTGATGTTCCAGAAGAAAATGTTCAGCTTTCAGAATCGAGTCATCATTGATCCCATCCATTCATTCATCTTCTTGACCGCTTCTTCCCTTTCGGGATCGTGGGGGTGCCAGAGCCTATCCCGGCTACTGATGGGCGAAGGCGGGGTACACCCTGGACAGATCTCCAGTCTGTCACAGGGCCTCAATCACACACACATCCACTCTCACATTCACACCTAGGGACAATTCAGAGTCACCAATGAACCTATGAAGCATGTTTTTGGACGGTGGGAGGAAGCCGGAGTCCCCGGTGAAAACCCACACATGCACGGGGAGAACATGCAAACTCCACACAGAAAGGTCCCAACCGGGATTTGAACCGGCGGGATTCGAACCGGGGTCTTCTCGCTGTGAGGCAAGAGCGCTAACCACTGCGCCACCGTGCAGCCCATCATTGATCCCTTTAGCTTAAATTATATCCATATAAAATAGATCTGTTTTTCCATCAGTTTCAGAAATCTTGTAGAGCTAAAAGGCCTTATGAATGAAACCAATTTTACAGTTTGTCATTGTACCAGGACCAGCTTTAAGTGAAGCTTCACATCTCAACAAAAGCCTTTCAGGAGTTCATTTCTCCATGTGCCTTTGAAGACAAAATCTAAGTTTAGCTGTGGGTGTTGTTAATTCAAATCTCTGTCGACTTTCAGTTCAAACAAGCGCTTTGCACAGGAGAAATTCCTGTTTGCTGAATCTGCATGTTGGATGCCTGGTTGCATCTGCTCGTCCAGACACTTCCATTCATTAAAGAATGTTATTTATTTCTGTGGATGGCATAAGTTATGCAGATGTTGTGATTTTTATCCAAAGAGGCATCAAGTAGCCGTGCTCCTGTTTCCTCGGGGATCCCCCTTCAGCCCTCATTCAGGGAAAAGCAGCATCCATCATGTGGCTGCAGCGGTGAGGATTGGGATGATGGATCGGATAAACAATAATCAGCAGCAAATGTCTGAGTAGCACTCTGTCATATCTATGGAATCACGTCAATTCATTGATGCATATTTTCTGTTTCTCCTCAGCCTGCTGCTCTTATGAGACAAAAATACTGTAAGAATATTTCAGTTTTAACCCTTTAACACCAGAGCTCCAGCATTTATGCTTTGATTTACTGTAATTTTGTAGTCATTAACACGATCAACGTAATCCCAGTAGATTCTTACGCCGCTTTTCTCTCTCAGAATCTACTGGAATTATCGTGTTAACAACTGAAAAATTACAGATTTAAAGTTAACAAAAATCCTTTACTTTGAGCATTTTTGTTTTTTGTTTTTCAGGCTGAGTTACTCTGAGACGTCTCACCTGGCCAGACTCTCACACAGAGGGGCAGTGTGTGAGTGCGAGTGTGTGTGGCGGGGAATCCTTTCATAGCTGCAGGGCCAGATGTTCATGCTACCCCCCTCCAACACATCCACCGCCATTTCCTCTCCTCCTTTTGCTCCCTCCTTCCCTCAATCATCCATCATCTCTCCAGTCATACTCCAACCCCTCCTTTTCCCATTCATCTGATTTTGTGCTCTCAATCTTAAAAAACAACATAGGCAGACATGAAAAATGTGACCTCACGCCATAAACACACCACCAGTGAATGTACAAACGCACACAACTCCACCAACCGTCACATTTGTCAGCCTGCAGGTGCAGCTTATACTCAGCCTGCTGCTGCAGGGGATGTTTAGCATGTGTGTCTGCATGTGTGTGTGCACACGCAAGTCCAGCTGCTGTCACAGTAATATCAGATGTCTGACATGTTGGGTATCAACAACACAATCCAGCGTTTTCTTTGCATGTTTGTACACAAACCTGTGGCAGTGGATTATGTCAAAAATAGCTAAAAAAATGCAATCTGGTGTTTTTTTTTTAATCCTTTTTGGAATTATAAGCCTTTACCATCAGTTATTTTGTTCCAGTGGTATATGATCAGTAATTAAAAAAAAGACAAAGTTGGTTTTACACACAAACGTATGGTTTAGTAAATGTACTGTTTTATCTTTAGAAACAATTATATTATCATTATACCAATACAAGTAAAAATAGAGAATTTTCAGCTCATTTAAAGGTACCACACCATGAAAAAACAACTTTTTGAGCTTTGAAGTGTATCATACTGTTCATTCCTCACTATAAACAAAGCCGTATTTTGATCCGTTTATGCATTTCTGAGTAATTTTCTAAAAACCTGCGCTCTCAGCCGCAGCCCCTCCCATACCCATGAAAATGAGCGGGTCCTCACGTGATGATGTCATAAGGTGAGAACTCCCTCCTCAAGAAAAGAGTCTGCTCCACCCTCAGGCTAACTCAAACCCTTTCTCTGCAAAGCTAACAGCTCGAGCTAGCAGTGATCGGCCCCTGCCCCCCCTCACGCCCCTCCAGCTCATGCACAGCAGACCCCGACTGTCTGTGTTGTGAGTTTGTGCTGCTGGCTAAGAAACGTTCATTCTTTAGCGTTTAAACTTGTGTGGTGACATAGGAGCTTATGGACTGCTGAGGAATCTGCACAACATGTTGGGATGATCCTAAACGTATCTGAGAATGGAGCAAGCAGACGGGGATATCGGGAAGACGGCAGGAGAAAGGGAGCAGACTATTTGCTGGAGGGAAAACCGAGGGGTTTTTAGTTACTTACAGCCACACTTTTTTAAATCATTTTATTTCATTGTGTTCAGGTTTTTTGGTTTGTAGTTTTTTGGTTTTGCTCTTTTTTTTAAAATCATGTTTTAGTCATGCACTGAATTGAATGTATCTCCACAAAGCTGTTGCTCTGGATTTGGGTATCCCCCCCCCCCTCTTTAGTTACAAAACAAACTCAAAAACAATACATGACATAGACATTAACACATAAATCAGCATTTAGCCATTTACATCTGGTAGTTTAAGACTGATTCTGTTTTTTTTGTTTCCTGTCCAGGACTGTAACAAAATGACGTGAAGACATGCAGTGACCTTAAAGAACAAACGTCCGATTGTAGAATTGTTCATTTCCCACACAGTCAGCTGGTGAGAACTCCACACACAGACCCAGACAAAAACACACAACCTCTGGGTGAGCTCAAGCAGCTGTGGATGATTGAGTCATCCTCTCAGCTGTGGGAAGAATTTCTTTCCACATTAAACTTTATTCCTATCATGACTTCATCCAGCGCGGGTCAATGAATGACTTTACCATCCAGTTTTTCTGTTCTGTGATGCTCCATGAATCCATGTGGAACAATGGGGTTTTCATTTGAACGTTAAACAGCCATTTGGTTACAGTTTTGTTAACATTGAGGTGCTCCAAGGACACCTGTCTATCAGCTAGAATTCTGACCCTCACAGAACTGTTAGTCTGTCTTTAAAATGTCCACCTCCACTTCTTATCCTAAATTAGAAGCACATGTTTGAGATACTTAGCTGCATAAAGACACCTGTCCACCTCATTCAATCAGTAGGACTCCAACTACCAACATGGCCAAGACCAAAGAGCTGTCCAAAGACACCAGAGACACAATTGTAGACCTCCACAAGGCTAGAAAAGGCTACGGGGCAATTGTAAAGCAGCTTGGTGAAAAAACATCCACTGTTACAGAAATGATTAGAAAACTAATGGAAGAAAACTAAACATGACTGTCAGTCTCCATCAGACTGGAGCTCCATGACAGATCTCACCTCATGGGGTCTCAGTGATCCTAGGAAAGATCAGGACCCAGTCCAGAACTACACAGGAGGAGCTGGTCAATGACCTGAAAAGACCTGGGACCACCGTTTCCATGGTTACTGTTGGTAATACACTACGACGTCATGGCTTGAAATCATGCATGTAAATGAGTTAATGTTATTTATTTATATATCACTTCTCCCAGTCAGCAGTCACAAAGGGATTGACAAGAGTAACAAAACAACACATACAAATATGTAAAATCACATTATGTACAGTACGGTTAAAAATATATACAATTATATATAAACAAACAGTCATTCAATGTGACAGGAAAGCTTGATTATAAAGTAGGGCTTTGAGTTGTTTTTTCAAAACATCAATAGAGTCCAGTGAGCGTAAGGGAATAGGGAGCTCCACATTCCACAGTCTGGGAGTCTTTAAAAGAACCGTCTCCTCAGGTTTTAAAACATGTACGGAGAACCATCAGCAGCCTAAGGAAAATCTTTGGAGGGAGTTTTAACTTTCTTAGCAACAGCCCAGAAACCAGACTGATCTAGAGAAGATCTGTGTGGAGGAGTGGGCCAAAATCCCTCCGCCAGTCTGTACAAACCCGATTAAAAACTACAGGAAAGGATGGTCCTGTGGAACCGCAAACAGAGGACACTGGACCAAATAATAACACTGATTTTCTCAGGATATCTCACAGTGGATATGCACTTAAGATGATTCCTAAGTGGAAAAACTTGCACCGCAAAAAAGAAAATGCAACAGCTTCCAGTCAGAATCCTGCTATCCAAATAGATCAGCTCTGTGAGAACCTCATCAAAACAGAGACTGAGACCAGATGTTTTATTTTAACAAGCTATCATATTGATAGTAAATCTTTAAAACTTGTAACGCATACACAAAATTAAGGTTAAGAATGTGGCCCAGAACCAGGAGCCAGCATTACTCTCCACTACTGTCACAAGGCCTCTACACTTTCAGTAGCTCAATTTATATCAACAAGTATTTCTGAGGCATTTATTTAAGCTAATGGGACCTCTCAAAGTTTGTTTTTATCTTCAAAGAAAATTCTCAAAATGAATGTTGATATTTGTGAGCACAAGAAAACATTTGAATCAATTGATCATGACAAACCACTGGACTATAAAAGGCCAGAATAATAAAAGGTTTCTATTTCTTTAGAAGGCAGTCTTTGAGTCTGCAGGTGAAAAGACAGACAGAGCCTTTCACATCCTTAAATATTTGCCTGGTTGTCTTGACAACAGACATTCTTCTCATCCTGCTGCTTTCACTCTTGAACGTTCCTGCCAGGAAAACTTTGTGAATGATGGTATTGGTTTCCAAACCTGGAAAACACAGATGTTTGAATTTTGCCTTTGGTTTCGTTTTGTTTTCTTTTTTCATGTTTTCCTCTTTATTTGGAAAAATTAGCAAAAGGGGAAATCTCCGAGAGTGGGAAAGGTGAGAACTAAAGTTCTTTTAAAACTTTATCAAACGGAACTTGGATGGAGGACTCAATGCATACAGAGCACTCATGCAATTAGAAAAGTAAAAGAAGAGAAAGACAGAGAACATGTAAATACAAACGGGTACAATTGAAAAGGTTGTGCACAGTTTTTGTCTTTGTTGTTTGTGATAATGAATGATGTCTTCTCTCAGGTTGGCCGCTATCATTGTCCCAGACTTCTGCTTCCCATCCTGACTAAGTAATCCTGTGTGAAATGAGTGGCATGAATGCAGTCATATTTCTTCACACTCACACGAGTACTGCAAGGAGAGCTTTTCATATGCAAACAGGAAACCCTGTTTGACCAGGAGAGCTGGACTCTGTTCACCAGGAATGAAAACAACATAAAACAGAGTTGGCTTTTGTGTCTCATAAAACACAATCATTTAAAACAGGAACTTTCCAATGAACCAGTGCACGACTTGTCTATGTGGACTTTGTCCTTGTACCTTTGGAGGCTTAAGGGTCAAAGTGTTACAAAAACAAAAAAGCAGCTATGTAAATTAGAAAACAGACAAAGGACTCTTTAACTGGTGCAAATGGATGGATGGACGGACAGACGGACGGATGGATGGATGGTCAGAATCAGACTTTTGCAGCGGTTGTTCTGAACAGAGATGCATGTTGCAGCAGCTGCAGACTGGCAGCTTTGATGACGTGAGAAGCATCCACACTTGAAGAAGAGGCAGCTCTTTGGATGGATGCCAAAAGCCCTCTGTTTCCTTTGTCCTGATTCTTTTTCCCTGTCCTTTCACATGTTTGAATTGTTTTTCTTTTGTTGCTTTATCAGTCATGTTTTAGTTGTTTTTTTTAAACAGTTTTTACATTTTTCTCTCATCTTCCTGTGTGTGTTTGCACTCATATCTTACCAACTAATTACTGCACCAGGTGAAAAACCACAGAAAAACACCAAACCTCTGCAACCTGTAACAAACACATTATGTACAGACAAACACCTGACATGCACTGCGTAAGAATAAGAGGACAGAGCTGAAAGTGACAGAGATGAATAAAGCTTTTAACTGAAGTTTTCAAATATGGTTAATGCTGTGAGCCCAATGTGGTGAAGGGACCTGGAACTGGGGAGATTAATGTTTCTACCTGCAACCAGCAACATCTGCATGAGCACAACACACAAACAGCATCTGCTGACATCTACAGTTCTATTGTGGACTTTATGCTACTCATGCACATCTTAATTGCATTATCTGGAATAATTAGGCTGTGCTTTCCTTTCCCCTATCTGTCCGAGAGCTCTGCAGCGCACTGCAGGGGGCGCTCTGCTGATTACTCTCACTTCTGCTTTTTAGTAAACACTTTACAGGAAATGCCGGTTTCCCTTATTTCCCACTTTCAGATTAAAAGCAAATAAAAGCTTACAAAAGAGCACAGAGGAAGAAAAAAAAAAATAGAAGTACAGGGTACAGAAATGCCGAGAGAAACTGTAAAGAAAGGTCATCTGATTTACAATAATTTAGATTGCCTTTAGGAAATCCGGGAACAATCAACATGTTTGCTTTGGACAAACAAATGACCACACTTAACCAGGGAAGTCCTCACTGAACAACAACACTGATTAGAAATGGTGTAGTATCCTTCATTTAACACTTGGAAAAAATCAGATCATTATTTACAGCACATATACCATACTTTTCTTAAGCCTTCAGAGTAAATTATATCCATATCAACATGTATTACTTCTGGAACAAGAAGAATCAAAGTATACTTAAAAGTTATTTTTGTGAACTCTTTTCCTACACCGAACTAAGACGAGTCACTCTTTCACTCCTTGTGGGTACCGTCCAGGCACGTGCACGCGTAGGGCCCTAGGGGTGCTTGAGCTCCTGCCCTTCTTGCCTCGTATGAAAAAGTCTGTGCTGTGCCCTAATTTTTTTTTTCTTTTTGTATTTCTATTTATTAACTCTTGTTAGTGGTATAAGAAAAATATCGCAGCAAAATCCCCACCAGTGTTCAATCGTACAGCACACAGATCGTGCAGGGACAGGAAGTAGGGTAGTAAGTACAAAATAAAATACTGGGGGGGATTTTTAAAGTAAAAGAACCATATTTACCAAGTTCCTAGCTTCCTTTGTACAAGTCTGAATCTAAATTAAGCTGTTTAATGTCATATATTCAGATTAAAAATAGTTTCTTTTAATTTCTGTTTCATTCAGTCAATAATTTTTGGTATTTAAATCTATGAAAACATAACAAAATCATGTGCTTAGAGATCAAGATGCAAAAGAGAGTTTATCCGGCTGTGAATACAGAACAAGAGTCACTTTGGTTCAACTGTCAAAACCAGGAAAACTTGTTTAAACCCAAAATGCAAGAAACTGGGCTTTATGGTAGGAATGTAAACATTTAATACATAAACTAAAATAGGACAAAAAACCATGGAGAAATCAAAAGAGGAAAAACAAATGATCTGACAATGTCAAACTGAAAAGCAGACACTTTTATACACTGAGGACAATTAACAGAAATGAAAACAGCTGCAGATGATCAACATAAACCTGAAGTGACTGACAGGAGACAGAATACGACTACAACCACTGAAACACTAAACTAAAATCCTCACAGCAACAGTCTGATAATGACATTACATAACAATAATTTCAGCATTCTGGGGATGAAAGTTGTTGGATCTGTCTTTAAAATATTAAAATTTATATTAAACTTGATTCATGTTGATTCTGCTGCATCAAAATGCTAAAATAAAGATCCTCCAGTGTTGTAATCCTTTGGATGTTTTCCAAGTTTGTGATAAAAGTAAACTCGTGTTGACAGTAAATTGTTTACATAAAAAAATGACACTTGTATTACTTTCACCTACATGGTCATGGTAGTTATCTCTTAGTACTTTAAAAAAAAAATCCTTTATTTTTAAATTGCTTAAAGGACAAAAAAAGTGTTTTTGTTGCCCTTCTATGACTTTGAGCCCCTGTCCCTCAAAAACCCTGTGCATGTCCCTGGTACCGCCCATTTCAAGGCATCATCCTAACACCTATAACACGACCTATAACATCCAAACTTTTGCAAAGAGTTTTGCATATTGTGTATCTGCCTCAAGTAGCCCGGGTATTTATGCCACAAATTTGGCAGTTGGTGTTTATTGGAGACAGGCGCTGTTCTGTCCCAGATAGAATGGTGATGGCTAATGGGTTCATTTTGTGATGAAACAAACCCCGGTGAAACAAACCCTGGTGCACCTTTCCATCTTTGCTCACTGATCCATCTTCAAACTCTAATTCACTGCTTGCTTTTTCCATCAGGAAATAGTCTGCTCCCTTTCTGCAACCGTCTTATTAATATCCCTTATCTACTTGCACCATTCTCAGATAACTTTAGGATCCATCCCAAAAATATCGCTTTGATTCCTCACCACAATGTTCTCTGGCATATGGAACCGCATGAAGTGTAAACACTAATCGAATGACCATTTCTTAACCATCGCTACACTGGATAACAACACAAACAGGTCAAAAAGCCAGCGTCCACAACAGTTAAACCAACATTACTGTGACTACACCAACTCCCAACTTTGTCAGTAACACGTAAAAAAAACCAAAAAAAATCCACTAATATTTGCCTCATTAGCATATTTAAAACAATGCCAATCTTGTTTGAAACTCTTCTCAACGCTTTTGGCACAACCAGAAAAAATCCATAAGGTTCTCTGGTTTAGAAGTTGCTGTTGTTTTTGAAAAAAAACTCAAAGCTTTTAAGTGTGTCTATTAGTGTAAAATATGGTATATATCAACCAAATGTAGCCACAAGGGGGCCCAAGCCAGGGTCTCATTGTGCCGGTCCCAAGCCCGGATAAATGCAGAGGGTTCTGTCAGGAAGGGCATCCAAAGTAAAATCTTGCCAAATCAAATATGTGAATCAGACCTACGAAATCCATACCGGATCGGTGGAGGCCCGGATTAACAACGACCGCCATCGGTGCTGTTCACCGATAGGGTGCCGGTGGAAATTGGACTACTGTTGGTGGAAGAAGGAGAGGAGGAAGGCGGGTTCGTAGGGAGAGAGAGAAGAGGAAAGTCACTAGTGTTGGACTGAGAGTTGGGACTTTGAATGTTGGAACTATGACAGGAAAGGGTAGAGAGTTAGTGGACATGATGCAGAGGAGAAAGGTAGACATACTGTGTGTCCAGGAGACCAGGTGGAAAGGTAGCAAGGCTAGAAGTTTAGGAGCAGGGTTCAAGTTGTTCTATCATGGTGGAGATGGGAAGAGAAATGGAGTAGGAGTTATCCTAAAGGAGGAGTTTGTTAGGAGTGTTGTGGAGGTAAAAAGAGTGTCAGATAGAGTGATGAGTCTGAAGATAGAAATGGAGGGTGTCATGTTCAATGTTGTTAGTGGGTATGCCCCACAGGTAGGATGTGAGCTGGAAGAGAAGGAGAAGTTCTGGTTGGATCTTGATGAAGTGATGATGAGCATCCCTGGAAATGAGAGAGTTGTCATTGGTGCAGATTTCAATGGTCATGTTGGTGCAGGAAACCGAGGTGATGAGGAGGTGATGGGCAGGTTTGGTATCCAGGAGAGGAATGTAGAAGGACAGATGGTGGTTGATTTAGCAAAAAAGATGGAAATGGCGATAGTGAATACATTCTTTGAGAAGAGACAGGAACATAGAGTGACCTATAAGAGTGGAGGTAGAAGCACACAGATAGACTACATCTTGTGTAGACGGTGTAATCTGAAGGAGATCAGTGACTGTAAAGTAGTGGTTGGTGAGAGTGTTTCCAGACAGCACAGGATGGTGGTGTGTAGAATGACTCTGGTGGTGAAGAAGATGAAGAAAGAGAGGGCAAAGGCAGAGAAGAGGACAAACTGGTGGAAGCTGAAAAAAGAAGATTGTTGCATGACTTTTAAGAAACAGTTGAAACAGGCTCTGGGTGGTCAGGAGGTACTCCCAGATGACTGGATAACTACAGCTAATGTGATCAGGGAGACAGGTAGGAGTGTACTTGGTGTGTCATCAGGAAAGAGAGTTGATAAGGAGACTTGGTGGTGGAATGAGGAGGTGCAGGAGTGTATACGGAGTAAGAGACTAGCTAAGAAGAAGTGGGACACTGAGAGGACTGAGGAGAGTAGACAGGAGTACAGGGAGATGCAGCGTAAGGTGAAAGTAGAGGTGTCAAAGGCCAAACAAAGAGCTTATGATGACTTGTATGCTAGGTTGGGTAGTAAGGAGGGAGAGACTGACCTGTACAGACTAGCAAGGCAGAGAGATCGAGATGGGAAGGACATGCAGCAGGTTAGGGTGATCAAGGATAGGAATGGTAATGTGGTGACAGGTGTCAGTGGTGTAATGGAAAGATGGAAAGAATACTTTGAAGAGTTGATGAATGAAGAGAATGAGAGAGAACAAAGAGTAGAAGAGGTGACGGTTGTGGAGCAGGAAGTAAGAAAGATTAGTAAAGGTGAAGTGAGAGGGGCTTTGAAGAGGATGAAGAGTGGAAAGGCTCTTGGTCCTGATGATATACCTGTGGAGGTATGGAAGTGTCTAGGAGAGATGGCAGTGGAGTTTTTGACCGGGTTGTTCAACAGGATCTTAGGTGGTGAGAAGATGCCTGAGGAATGGAGGAGAAGTGTGATGGTGCCCATTTTTAAGAATAAGGGAGATGTGCAGAGTTGTGGTAACTACAGAGGAATAAAGCTGATGAGCCATACAATGAAGGTGTGGGAAAGAGTAGTGGAAGCCAGACTAAGAGCAGAAGTGAACATTTGTGAGCAGCAGTATGGTTTCATGCCAAGAAAGAGCACTACAGATGCAACATTTGCTTTGAGGATGTTGATAGAGAAGTACAGAGAAGGTCAGAGAGAGCTCCACTGTGTCTTTGTAGATCTGGAGAAAGCTTATGACAGAGTGCCCAGAGAGGAACTATGGTATTGTATGAGGAAGTCTGGAGTGACAGAGAAGTATGTCCGAGCAGTGCAGGACATGTATGAGGGCTGTAAGACAGTGGTGAGGTGTGCTGTAGGGGTGACAGAGGAGTTCAAGGTGGAGGTGGGATTACATCAGGGATCAGCTCTGAGCCCCTTCCTGTTTGCAATGGTGATGGACAGACTGACGGATGAGGTTAGACAGGAATCACCATGGACTATGATGTTTGCAGATGATATTGTGATTTGTAGTGAGAGCAGGGAACAGGTGGAGGTGGAGTTAGAGAGGTGGAGGTTTGCCCTGGAAAGGAGAGGAATGAAGGTTAGCCGCAGTAAGACAGAGTACATGTGTGTGAATGAGAGGAACCAGAGTGGAAGAGTGAGGTTACAGGGAGAAGAGATAAAGAAGGTGGAGGAGTTTAAGTATTTAGGGTCAACAGTACAGAGTAATGGAGAGTGTGGAAAAGAAGTGAAGAGGAGAGTGCAAGCAGGTTGGAATGGGTGGAGAAAAGTGTCAGGTGTGATGTGTGACAGAAGAGTTTCAGCACAAATGAAAGGAAAGGTGTACAAGACTGTGGTGAGACCAGCCATGTTGTTTGGACTAGAAACAGTGGGACTGAAGAAAAGACAGGAAGCAGAGCTGGAGGTAGCAGAGATGAAGATGCTGAGGTTCTCTTTGGGAGTGACCAGGATGGATAGGATCAGGAATGAATACATCAGAGGGACAGCACATGTTAGAGGTTTTGGAGATAAAGTCAGAGAGGCCAGACTGAGATGGTTTGGACATGTTCAGAGGAGAGACAGTGAATATATTGGTAGAAGGATGCTGAGTCTAGAGCTGCAGGAAAGAGGTCTAGAGGAAGACCAAAGAGGAGGTTTATGGATGCAGTGAATGAAGACATGAAGGTGGCTGGTGTTAGAGTGGAGGATGCAGAAGACAGGCTTAGATGGAGGAAACTGATTCGCTGTGGAGACCCTGAAGGGAAAAGCCGCAAGGAAAATAAGAAGATGGTATATATCAACCATTCACATGTTCCACCATGGTGTCTTTGTATAGTGAAGAATATGGATGATAACTGTGCTTAAGTCATGACCCTGTCCCAGAGAATTCAGTGAGCATTTCTGCAATTAAGGTTTAAAAAATCCTAAAAAATAAGAAAGCGATAAGCAAAAAAAAAATACAATAATAAATTAATTAATTATGTTGATTTATTTTAATTTGATTGAAATTAGAATTTATTCCAACATTCCAACTGCTTTTTTCACCGAGCAGATAAGAGAGGCAGAGAAAAAAAGCTCTTCTTCTTCATTTAGTCGATTAAGTTATTTTCTGCCTCTGAGGTACCGCAAAATGGCCTAAATACATCACACTCAATGACACCAATTAATCATAAACACACAGCTAATGAATATTTCCTTACTTGCCTTAAGTACAGAGCACGTTATCTTCTCCCTGGGGAGGGAAAAGGTCAGCGTGATCCTTTAAGCCTCCCAACACTCTTCAGTGTTTCCGAAGTGGTTAAATTAGGTCTTCAGGGAGGAGCTGGGATCCCAGCCCCAAGTCACTTATTACACAGGTTTTATTCTACCACTTCGCTGCCAAGATCACAACTGCTCCACACCTATTTCACTTTAATGGGAATCAAACTTCTGACATTGTTTATTTAAACAACATAAACAAAACTAATAAAAACATATATTATGCTGCAAGCAGAATATTCTGAATACATAATTTATTTGCAATTTGATAATTCATTATTTATTGGACTCAGTTCACCATGAACATAAATTTTAAAACTAAATACAGAATCTCCACTTGGCTCTTTCACTGAGTATTATGGTTTTGTGATTTTTGGCATACATTTGCAGCGTAATGCTATTTATAAAAACACAAACATGGTTTGAAGGTGAAAGTCATTGAATTTCTGAGCATGACTTTGCAGCACAACTCCTGCCCCCTCCCCTCTCCAGAAACCGTCCTGTTTGTATTTAGAATCTGTTGCAGGAGGGGTTTCTGCAAACAGCATCCCCGTATTTGCATTAAAGTTTTCCTGTTTGTCTTTTACTCCTTTACAGAAAGCAGATCTGTGAACAAAACTCAGCATGGAGCTGGATTTGTCACAAAGCTGCTTCTTAAACCACCGACTGTTCCAGTTCTAACTGGCCCACAGTCTGCTGAACAAACAGGAAGTCTGCTTCTGTTGTTTAATGTCAACAAATTAAGCTGTGGATTCTGTTAATTAAGTAAAAACCGTTGCATTGCACTCGCTGTAAGTCAGTAAATTCTGTCAGCCAACAGCTATATGATGCAGAAAGCTCTTCTTTTGTTTCTTTAGAGCAGTGGTCTCCAACCTTTTCATGGCAGACAATATTTTCACAGACGGAATGAGGCTGAAATTGGTGTCCAACTTTTAAGGCTCCATTTTCTCTTAACTTTTAAGAGTAAAATGCATTTTCATCCAATGGAAAATATCTGCAGCCACTTTAAGATTTATTTCTACTCTAGATTTGGTGTAGAAACCAAAAAAATATTCATATTGATTTCCCCTTAACCCATAACTGATGAAAAATCAGATGCCAACTTCAGCCTCGTCCAACTTTTAAGGTGCAACAGATAAATACAAACATAGACAGTCGCCAAAACTTGTATTTTCTAAATATAAGTAAAAACATGCACAGTGGCGCAGTGGTTAGCACTCTTGCCTCACATCAAGAAGGCCCCAGTTCAATTCCCGCCTGGGGGATCTGAACCAGAACCACCAACTGGGACCTTTCTGTGTGGAGTTTGCATGTTCTCCCCGTGCATGTGTGGGTTTTCTCTGGGGACTCCGGCTTCTTCCCACCATCCAAAAACATGCTTCATAGGTTAATTGGTGACTCTAAATTGTCCCTAGGAGTGAATATGGGCGAGTGATTGTGGCCTGTGCTGGGTGTATCCTGCCCTCGTCCATCAGTAGTCGGGTTGGGCGCTGGCACCCCGCAACCCTGAAAGGAAAGGGACAAACAGCTAAGAAGATGAATGAATTAATGAAAAGTAGAAACATAAATCCACAGTTTAAACAACTTTATTATCAGTATTCTTGTAACAGTAGACAGCCAGTTACTGAATATTATGCATTAGTAAGTAAGTAAGTAAGTAAGTAAGTTTTACTTATATTGCACCTTTCACAGACAAAAGTCACAAGGTGCTTCGCAAGTTAAAAGCATAAAAACAAACACTTCAGAAGATAAGAAAACATAAAAGACAAAGCTTTCCCGATTAAAAACATAAAAGACAAAAGCCTCACAAGCTAAGAAACATAAAAGACAGACAGCAAGTACCACATAAAACAATCATTTCAAGCCCAATCAAAAAACAGACTCAGTTAAAATGCTGAGCAAAATAAAAGGTTTTAAGTTGGCTTTTAAAAGAGTGAACAGAGTCCAGGGAATGGAGGGAGAGAGGGAGCTCATTCCAGAGTCTAGGAGCAACAGCCTGGAAAGACCTGTCTCCTCTGGTCAAGCAGTCTACAACCTTGATATTTCCTATGTGCTCTGTACTTAGATTGCTCCTTTGTCGCCTGCAGACAGCCTGTCTCTAATCGTAAGACCAGTTGTGACTAAGACTTTATCACAATAAATCTGTGATAATATCAACATTTTACCAACACCAATAAAAATGATACTGTCTGAACAAATGAAGAATGATTTTACCAAAAATCTCTTGATTTTTTCTGATCTATCTTTTTTATCTAGTGTGACGGCCTCATGACTCAGATGTTACATGTACAAAGTCTCTGCAGAAAAGGCAAGTGTTTGAGTAAAGGAGGATCCAAGAAAGTACAGCTGAAGTCTTACTCTACATACATCTTTACAGGGGTCATACCATACTTTTGTTTAGTCTTTAAGAGTAAACTATATGATCATACAATACCTCTGGCACACCGAAGACCACATTTTTATGAAATATGAGTGCTTTTTGTGGACTCTTTTCATACCTGGAAGTAAAACGACTCAGCCTTTCGCTCACTGAGGGTGCCACCCATTTCATGACGTCATCCTAAATCTGGCCTCGTCAGCTTGTCACCCACAGAAAAAAAAAACATAAAATTTTGTTAAAAATTGCATACAATGCAGTCCCGGCATTTATCCCCCAAAATTTGGCACAAACAGAATGCTGATGGCTAATGGGCTCATTTTGTGGTGAAATTTGGTCAAATAATTTGGACAACATCAATCTCCGTATCAAAAATCTTTTTCATGCGCACCTCTTTGCCGTTGATCAGTAGTCCATGTTCAAATCAGTTTCTCCAATTCATCCCTCGCTTCCTCCACCAGGAAATAGTCTGCTCCCTTTCTCCTGCCATCTCCCAATATTCCCGTCTGCTTGCGTTATTCTCCGATACGTTTAGGATCCATCTCAACATGTCATCTAGATTCCTCACCAGAATGTTCTCTGGCACCACACTTCCACAAAGTTTAAACGCTAAACTGAATGAGCCTTTCTTAGCCATGGCTATACTGGCTAGCCTGGGGGCGGAGCAGACTCTCTCTGGAGGGGCAGTTCTCAACTTGTGATGTAAGCATGTGAGGCCTGCTCGTTTTCGTGGGTATGGGAGGGGCTTGTGTTGAGAGTTCAGGTTTTTAGAGGATTACTGAGCAATACGTAAATGGATCAAAATACAGTTCTAGGGTTGTTTATTGTAAGGACTGAACAATACACTTAAAAGCTCAAAAAGTGGATGTTTCCCTTTAACTAAAGTAGCCAACTCTTCACAAGGCACTATTATGAGGTACATAATTAGATGGAAGAGGGCTCCCAGACCCCTAGAGGCCTACTGCCCGTTTGAAACCTTTGGTTCCTTCAGTCCTGCGGGTCCGCTCATCTGGGGTCCATGTCCTCTTGCTCTCTTCAACAAAACAACATCTTTCCCCCAAAACTGCAGTGGAGGTCCAACAGACTTTGGTTAACCAGCTTAAGTCTCCCCCATCTGTCATGCTGTCATTTTCAGCACCTGACAAGCCACCGTACACCTGAGACATCGTTATCCTTCAAGCAAGTCTGGAAACATTTCAAGGAAGTTGGTGTGTGATTTGAACAGCAAAGCAACAAAATAAGCCAGATTTTTTTAAAGAAAGATACATTTTAAAAAGAATAATCTAACACAAAACTGAGCGTGTTACACAAGGAAGAGAACATTCTTTAACCTCCGCATATAAACATCAGGGCAAGTCAAAGGTTTATTTCATATTTACATCTTTATCATCATTATTAAAGGTTTCTATGAAGTCAACCCCCAAAGCCTCTGTGGTTACAGGGTGAACGCCTGAGTCTGTTTTTGGATCAAAACTTCAAGAGAAATTGACAAAGGGTATTTTTAGTGTGAATGAAGTCGTAACGATGCGGACAGCTGAAGAAGTGTGGATTTATTTTGCATTCATTTTTAGCTGGGATCAGCGGAGGATGATGTGGAACCATCGCTGCCATCGTCTGATGGGATGTGAGTCTCCGGATGTCAGAAACCACAGGCTGATGTAGGTCAGATCCACTGTTGTGGTCTGAAAAATATTTGGCTGTTAAGGTGCCATGGAAACTAATCAACCCCCCCCCCAAAAAAAGACAGAAACAAGAAGCCAGGGAACAACGTTGCTGTTTTAGAGATGCAGAAGAGTGCTCCCGCATCCGATCACAAGGTAATGGCTCTCTAAATGGTCAGCAGGAACCTTCCTTAAGGTGTTTCTGTCCCAGCACGCCACCTACAGCTCAGCCCACATCACGAGCGGTCCACCTTAACAGCACCAAGCTTGGCACGGAGACAATCTTTGTTTACTGACAGGATTTGGCAGTCAGCCATTTTGTTTTTGCACATTTACATAAACACCAAATGGTGCCTGTTCCCTGTGTGTGGGGGTGTAGATGTGTGCGGGGGCCCCAGCTAATTCCCTCCCTCAACGCTGCAGATGATAATCGCTGGCAGTTTCAGATTCATTAAAGTGCGGACGCTGTTTTTCTGCAGAAGCCGATGAACTCGACACAAATGCTCACGAGCTGCAAGCTCATCTCTCCGTACCTTAATTTAGTTGATTACTAAATTATGCAATGACCCAGCCAAAGACATCGAGGGAGGGTTTGGCGGGGGGAGTTTTTTGCTGCCAGTGATTTTTCTGGAATTGCCCTGTTTTTAGAAATGCTTCTTGCTTGCCGTCACCTCGGGCGAAACATGTGTGCCAGGCACCACAGCAGAAAAATAAATGAAGAAGTTTCTCTCTTTACGCTCCCCTCCATTGGACTGCGAAATGTGCCTCATGCGTTAGGTTCACTATGAACTTTATAGCTTGAACTTCGGCTCATTTTAATGGTTTAAGAATGGATATGATTAATAGAGACAAATGAGAAAACCTTGGGTGTTCACTCTGTCTTATTACAACATTAAGTTTTTTTTGTTTGTTTCTAAAGGAAAAGCAGACGGACTTTAGTCATTTTTATACCAGCAACCAGACTGTTGGATATTCAGTAGAATTTGTCCAAATCATAATTGCCTCCCTACTCTTTAGGCTTGTCCCTAAGCCTACATTTATCCCTCCAAGCAGAGCGATATGGAAAAAATAGTGTCTTCAAATACTGCTTGATGATATCATCAATAGTTAGCGGTCATCTCTGTTAGCCCATAGCTGCCAGTGCTGGGAAAAGAGATATAAAGATTGGTTTTATACCTTTAAAAAGCCTTACATAAACAAGAGTAATTTAGGTGTCGTGTTTATTATTAAAATAGTCACATCTAAATGTAAACTTCTGTGCTTCAGAGCACACCCACATGAAGAAATGCATTTCTCCTCCACGCAGGGTGTCAGGAGTCAGAGCTCTGTCTCTCCCTCTGATCACCAGCAGGAGTTATCTCCAGAGTACTAACATACTACAGTTCCAGCTGCCCGACCGCACGATTGCCTGCTGCCTGCCCTGACCCTCACCTGGATCCTGACCGCTCTGGTAGCTCTCTGATGCTCCCATGTTCGTTGCTGACTATTGCCTGCCTGACCCTGATTTTGATTTCTGGACTTTTAGCTGTGTTAATAAACCAACTGTCTTCCTGCCCTGTTGTTACAGGATGTCCCTCTGGAAAAAAAACTTTATTTTAACTAGTGACCCTTTTGCCATTTTAAGCTTTATTATATTTATATTTTTAAATTCTGAAAACTTTTGTTCACATCAATTATTAGAGCAGTAAAATTATTACAGTTTATGCCCCATTCTTATCTTTCTCGTAAAATTTTCTTTTATACTTGCAACTGTAACAGTACAACGGAGTATTAGGGCCACTTTATAAAGAAAAAAATATTTTTAAAATTACGACTTTAAATCTCGTAAATTTGCAAGAAAAAAATTGTAACTGCTAAATTATGAAAATAAAGTCGTATATTTATGAATTTAAAAGTCATAGGCTAAATTTACAACTTTTAATCTAGTAAATCTACGAGAAAAAAGTCGTAACTTTACGAGATTTAAAGTCGTAATTTTACGAGATAAAAACTTGTATTATTACCTCTTTTTTTTTTTCGGTGGCCCTAATACTCCCTTGTAGTAACAGTTAACAGTTTTTCACTTAAGTTTTAATAATTGGTGTAGCAATTCTGAAAGTTTTTTATGTCAATTTTGATAGGGAATATTTATATTATGTCTATAGTTTAATTGTGGTTCATACATCTTGCATATGTAGAAAACAAAGACATGCATTTTGAGACACTATTTAAAGTTGGCTCCTGATTGGCTAGTTTAAAGCTGGCTCCTCATTGGCCAGTTTAAAGCTGCCTCCTTAGTGATCGGTTTACAGCTTTAATCCTACGAATCAGGAGCAAGCTTATCCGACCACTCAGGAGCCGGCTTTAAACTGACCAATCAGGAGTCGGCTTTAAACCGGCTATCAGGAGCCAGCTTTAATCCAACCAATCAGGGGCCAGCTTTACACTAGCCAATCAGGGCTAAGATTAAACTGGCCAATCAGGCCTAAGCTTTAAACCGACCAATAATGAGGCAGCTTTAAACTGACCAATCAGGAGCCAGGTTTAAACCTCCCAATAAGAGGTCAGCTTTAAACTAAAGGAATCCGGATCCTGCATGTCCGAGCAGGGACGCGGGAAGAGCGTCTGGATCAAAGGAAGCCGACAGATGACAGCTAGCCAGGAACGCTCGGCGACGTCTTCCGGATACTCCACGCTTCCATCTCAGCTGGATTTTTACCTGGACACCGGCTCTTTTGCCTCTCCTTTTCCACTGGGATCGGTGAAGACCCGGTAGAGCTTCAGTCTGGGAATCGGCTGGAGACACCAGGGAACGCCGGCGCAGGAAGACGAGGTATCATGTCCAATCAACGAAAATCCAGTTGACAAAAATGTAATACGGTCATAAACTAAAGCAGCTAATACATCGTTTGCAACAAATAAAACCAAAAAGCACAGAAATAAATAGAAACATAAATTTCTGCGACAGACTGCTGCTGGCAGTGGCCAAGCCAAACACAGGCGCCATCTTGCCAAGCTAACCAAGCTTCTACACTTTGTTAGAAAATTTTGGGACTGTTTGTTTAGAATGATGTGTAAAGGATTGCAAGAATATCAGGTTTCTTTTAAGCACAATATGGACTGTTGCCATCACAGAGTAGTATTTCTTTTTAAGTTTTTTTTTTTTTTTTTGATGTTAAGAATAAAGCCCACACCTCTTCATGTTGGGACTTCAGGCTGACTAAAGCCTTTGTTTCATCTGCCCTTATGGGTAGATATGGGCAGTCTGCAGGTACACCTGAGCATACAGGTGATCCTCACAGAATATCAAGGTCGTAGACCACATTGACCCAATAAAGCAAAAATGTTTATGCATATCTTTTCTACATGTATATGAGCACTTATACAACACACAACGGTATAGTAAGAAGGCAGTAGGTGAGATGCAGGTGTGTCAGATATTTTTTTTCAACCCAGGCAGAGAGCCTGTTATTGCTGTTCAGGTGAAAAGAGCACCTGCTTATGGGCTCCCTGTGTGCAGCCTGAATGTTAGAAAGGAAGACAATCACAATGCAGTTTGTGTGGGCAGAGCCATCTTACGGACACTTATGTATCACGTGCACACTCCATGCACATTTGCATGCAGTCAATAAGGAGCTATAAGAGCACCTTACTGGAGTGCAGATGTACTGGAGTGCTGATGAACAGCATCAGCCGTTCTTCATAAGTGCATGTAACTTTCAGTATTCTTACATATATTTCACAACACACTTCCATACGCATAACAATGGTACGTTCCATTTTCATAATGTTGCTTGAGGTGGCTGTAAGAGCCACAAGGGAACTGCAAGACACACCTTTCCCAAGCAAACCCCAAAACCTGTATGGGTCAACCTACTGATTGAATATGAAAACTGGACTGAATGACTCCTCCCCCTGGTGTTCCAAAGACGAAACCTGCGGGCTCCAACAAGCCAAAATCCCATAGACTACTATAGAGGAATAAACAGCCATTACTCATTCTGTTGGTCAGAATAAACATTGTTACTCTGATACCTTTTTTTTTTTACATCTTCCTGATAATCCTCATTGTTTTCATTATTTTTTTCTTTATTGCAAGTTATTCAAGTTATAAACTGGCCAATCTCATGCCTCCATAAAAGCCTGAGGTCTCACGTCTAATGTTCAAAACGTTTGATTGACAGATTCTCCAGCTTCTAACAAGCTCATACATGAATGGCCAGAATAGTTGCCATAGAAATGTTGACTCAAACCGACTTCAACCAATCGCTGCTCACTGATGTCATTTAGCTCTAACATGAGCAAAAAGTTCCAAAAAAATAAATAAATGGCATCTGATTGACTTCATTTGGTGTGAGCCAGAAGTAAGTCATTTTCTATAGGTGACACCACACTCGCTTGGTCCAGTTCTCTAATACAGTCATTGGTTAATCCCCATAGGGGTGCATGAGGCTTAAGTCAGTGAGGATCTTTACTGTTAGACTTAAAAAGAGGAACTTTAATGTAGAATAAACTCTTGAACTTTCAGCTTAGAATTAGCAGGGAGCTCCTGGTCCTGAAACATTCTGCCATTTTCTTTCTCTCCAGTCGACGGCTGATCTCTAACACTGCTGTCCTATTTCCCTGTTCCTTACTAATAAAATCTCCAGCAAGAACAGCTCAACATGGTTGACTCAACTGTGATGACAAACATCCAAATTTGTTAAAAATTCTAGCAGCTCAAGAGCAAATCTTTAATTCAGTGAAGAAAGATGTTAAAGCAGAACCCTCAGAGGTTTTTACAGACCGCATGCTGCTGCAAAGCATTCAAACAATTCAACTGTGCTGAGCTGTTGAAGCATTTCATTGACTTACATTTGTTTGGTCTCAGTTCCACCTTTTCTTATTTTGCCTAAAATCTATTTTTGTTAGTTTTTATTGGAAATCCTCATATGCAGCTGATGCCTACTGCTGATATCACCTGAGAGACCTTAGCTTTTTATACTCTTTGCAGAGATGTTAACATGAGATAAGATAAGATAAGATAAGATAAGATAAGATAAGATAAGATAAGATAAGATAAGATAAGATAAGATGATAAGATAAGATAAGATAAGATGACCCTTTATGCATCCCACAGTGGGTCAATTCCACTGCTACTGCAGCAACATGTTTAACTTTCTGCAACGGGCTGGCGACCTGTCCAGGGTGAACTGTGCCTTCGCCCAGCAGTAGTGGGATAGGCTCCAACAACCCTGTTACCCCGAGTGGGTTGAAGCAAGTTTAGAGAATGGATGTTTAACTTTGTAAAATAATTCTCTCGAGCATTTTTCTCTGTTTCTTATATTTAGTGAAACAGAAATGTGTGATGTTTGTGTCCACTCCATTTATTTTTACTACTTTAGCCGTTTTTTTTTTTTTTTTTAATGCAACCAAACTTACACCCTTAGATTCAAGCATTGCTCCCCATAATAAACTGAAAAGTTTGATGACAAAACTTCGCAAAGAAAGACATTTTCATCTTTCCTTGGCTCAGTGGACTGCTGTTTGTTATTTTACTGCAGTAAAACCAAAAATCCTTTCCTCACTTTTTCCACCCTGATGAAGACTCCTGTCTCTTCAGGCTGTAATTAGGCTGCTCTTCCTCAGTTTCTATGCTCAGTCATGCATGTTCATTATACTCAGGGATTCCTATGTAACACGTGATTGGGTGACAGTTATATAGTTTAGTTAGCTTCACTATTTGTAAATGTGTCTTTCAATACTGAATGAGCTTTTGATGTCCTTAAAATACCTGAGAACTATTTTTCCCATTGTATTCCTGACGGTTTGAAGAAACTTCCTGTTCCCATGAACACCCCCCACCCCCCTCATCTGGCTGTGCTCCATATCTAGCCAGGCTTTTGCCTGCAGTCCTAATTGTTCGGACATGGGTAAGTCCTGTTTGAGACGACCAGATGGCACCTGGCTGGCGGGCTCCAGTCCTCAGGTGTTTGAACTATATATGAAGTGGTAAGGGCAGGGTCCAAAGACTAGACAGGTAAATAATAAAGGCATGTGATGGACAATCATCCAAATGTTTGGTCATGATGAGCTCCACTGCTTATCCAACAGATGCAGTTTGGAACCTTTTTTAATTCAAATAGTGACGCTTTCTTTTATATTAGAAATATATATATTTTTTTTTTTAAATAAAAAAAATATCATAGGGGGATTTAAAACTCTCCATTGTGGATCAATAATTTGATAAAAATGCTGTTGGTCTTAATGAATAGGGGCTTTGTAGTTTATGCTAATTTGTTTTAGTTAACAGAGTTTTTACATTTGTGTTAAGATTTTGAACATGTCAGAAAAATGATAACAAAATGGTAAATTGTTCATTATTTTATTAAAGTGACTAATTATTAGAATGATAATTCTTGTCTAATCCTGCACAATGGTGTCTAGTGGCTGTTCAGAGACAGCGTTTACATGCACAGATTTTTTAAATAATATTTTGATTCTACGCCATTGTCATGTTTGTATTTAATAATAAAGGGAGAAAGGATAAAAGTCAAAGTCATAGTGATATAAAAAATCTCATATTTGATTTGACTGTATTGCCTTTTAATTTTAGATTTGCTGCAGCAGAAAGATCTTATTTCACATAGGATGCAATTTATTCTGAAAGGTACTTGTATTTTCTTCTGTAAAATATGCTATATATATATATATATATAAAGCACTGTTGTAATATGTCAGGGCTACATTTATAAACCAATGGCTTTAATTGCCACAAATACATCAAGGGAATTTTTCTAAATCATTTCTAAACTTGCTGGCTCTCGCTGGGTTGTGGTCAATCAGAAATTGGCCTAAATGGCTCTTTTAGCATTAAAAGTTGCTGCAGATCCCTGAACTAAACCATCTCATTAAGGTTCAAACCCACTCTGGCTTCTAAGTTTGATGATTAGTCAACTGATAAGGAAAACAACCGGGAAACATTTTAGGATTTTCCTTTGAGTTGAAATGGCAGAGAATAATCCTCAGTGCAGCTTCCACACTCCTCCATGACCTCCACACCGACAGACACAACCTGTCACAAAGCCACAGACCCTGCACCTCAGGCATGGCTGGTCGCTGAGTGTGTGCTGTGGCATGAAGCAAGCCTCGCTGGGATCCCAGGATCCAGCTGCTGATTTAAGAGCAAATGGTATCTGCTCCTACATTTCATTACAACCACCGACAGAGTAAACAAACACACATGTCTGCTGAATGATGGTGTTACACCCATGTGTTGCAGAGTAACAGATGTAGAGTGGGCCTGAGACACATGCTCACCATCCTCCAGCTCAGGTGGTGACAGCAGCGCAGGATGTGATGGGCAGACAAAGGGAAAAAACGTGCACGTCCAGCTGATGCTCACTGTTTACCGCCTGAAACAAACCAGATCTGTGTGCATGTGCCTGTCTGTGTGAAGGGTCAGGCTTTGTTTTTAACCATTTAACACTGGAGCTCCAGTGTTTATGTTCTTTGAATTACTGCAACTTTTCAAACATTAACAAGATCATTCCAGTAGATTCTTTACGTATAGAAACTACTGCAATTATCCTTTTAACGGTTGAAAAGTTACAGTTTGTTAAAGTGTTAAATCTCATATGGGCAAACCTGGCTCGGATCTAGGGGGGAAATACAAAAGGAGACAATAACAAAAACTGGACACCAAAAAGAATAAAAGGAACACAGTTTATTAGATGAGGGAAACCCTGTGTCCTGAAAGAAAGAACAAAATAAAATAAAAAATAGTGTGCCGTTTCAAACAGAAAGACAAACCAAAGGGAATTGGAATCTTTCGCCAAACAAAATAAATCACCCAGCCATGTCGACCATCAGAGTCAGCAGCTCCCTGCTAATGGGTGCCTAACCAAAATGGTAAATGGCATGTACTTACATAGCACTTTTCTACCTTCCTTGAAGGCCCAAAGTGCTTTACAGTCACATTCACCCATTCACACACTGGCGCCAACCTTCCACAGAGGCAATGTGGGGTTCAGTGTACTGCTCAATGACACTAACACTAGAATTCCTGAGCCTGCGCAAATTTGCGCAGGGAAGAGATCCCCACCTCTCGTCCGAGAGCCCATTGTTGTGTCATGGTGGGTCACTGATGAGCCATTAACTTGCCCATGTATATGTTAATGCAGCATGTAGTACCTAATGTGGATTTGAACTAACAGGTTGTGTGGGGGTTGGAGTTACCTGATGCATGTGGACAAGTATTGGCTTTCCTGCTTTTACTCACATTTGAACTAAAGTTCCATCTCATTCCTAACCCAGAGTTCAATATGATGTTGCTCCACCTTTTGCTGCTATTGCAGCTTCAACTCTTCTGGGAAGGCTGTCCACAAGGTTGAGGAGAGTATTTATAAGAACTCTGGATCATTCTTCCAAAAGCTCATTGGTCAGGTCACACTGATGTTGGTGGAGAAGGTCTGGCTCTCAGTCTCTGCTCTAATTCATCTCAAAGGTGTTCTATGGCGTTCAGTTCATGACTCTGTCCTCCATGTCTTTATGGACCTTGCTTTGTGCTCTGGTGCACAAAAATGTTGGAAGAGGAAGAGCCCGCTCCAAACTGTTCCCACTAAGGTTGGGAGCATTGTCCAAATTGTTTTAGCCTCCTGAAGCATTGAAAGTTCCTTTCACTGGAACTAAGGGGTCTGAAAAACAAGCCCACACCATCATTCCTGGGTTCGCATCCCGCTCAGGGATTCCGAACCCGGAATCCGGAATGTATGTCAAACTTAAATTTAAACCTGACAACCTGCAATGTGAAAACAGGAAGTCATTGTTGATGGTTTAAAAGCAACAAAAATGTATCAAACACCCCCCCCCCCATGTCACCAGTTTGTAAGCAACCTTTATAGGGCAGGTGTGGGGACAGGTGGCTTCAACGGTCACCAGAGAAAATCACTTCCAAGTTCTGTTGGAAACCTTTCTTATGCTGTTCTAGCCAGTTGTAACGAGTTGCATGAAATACACTCTTTACCAAAATCAGGGTTTTAACTAATTTCCCTTTTTAATCAACACAAACTATTCAAACAAATAAACACATATTCTTTAAATCCCCCCCAAAAACAAAATGAAAAATGTCCTCTTATTCTTTTCAGTCTCTTTAGGCTTTTTAGTCTCTCTTCTAGTGTTCATGTAAAAATTCCAGTGTCCAGATCCACCAGGAAACAGAAGTCCAAAAAAGACAAAAATGGAATGGTCTCACCAAAATGGATGTGGTTGTGGTTTCCTCCCTTAATCCAGCTTTTTGTGGGTAGGTTATCCTTTTTTATTTCTTTCTGGGGTCCCTCGTAGCCTTCTCCAGCCTTTTGTCTTATTCCTCCATCTGACAGCCACCGACACCCCAAACTTTTCTCCTTTTATTTCCTTGCTGGTGACTCCGCCCACTTCCTCCAGAATTCACACAATACAACACAAAATTCTACACAGTATTTATAAAAATCAGTTTCTATTAGTTTTAGAGCATGAGTATTTTCAAACCCATGTGGACTTAATTCAGATCATTATTTATTTATTTTGTTCATTGGATACTTTTGTGGCAATGCTACAAGTAAATCATTATCACTCTGTAGAAAGTTCTGTCACAGCCTGCATCCATCAAGGCCGAGTGACCAAATGAAGGATTGACAGGTTTGAATAAAGGTCGACAGAGACCATCATAGCAGCACGATAAAGATTTCTACTAATTTAAAACCCTTCTGTTGTTTTCAGGTCAAAATGACCGACCACTGTGTTAAAATAAAACTGATAAAATCCCCCAAACAATACAGTATCAACTTGAAATTAAATTACTTTTCCTAGTTTGACCCCAACGTTTGAAAAACTGAACTGCTGTGTATATTTATTTTTTTTAATGTAAGCTGGGTCTAAATGACAGGAAAGTCAAATTAAGCTGAAATCATAGTCACCAAGTGCAAGAATGTTGTGTAACTCTCTCCGATCAATCAGGAACAGATGTGAACAAGACAAAACAGGTGGTTTTCTCATAGACCAGAGGTCTGCCACCTTTAGCAGTAGAATAGCCATTAGAGCTTGTTTTCTACTGATCAAAACCTAGAAGGAGCTGTATATTCTTACTTTAGCCTTTGAAAAATATTTTTTGGCATGAACAAAGAAAAAATATAAAAAGAACCTAGGATCTCTCAAAATGTGATTTCTTTCTTTTTTCTTTTTTTTCTTTTCTTTTTTTTTTTACTTATTTTCAAAATAAAAGATGCTCTGTGCAAAAAAGGTTCATGTCAGTGCAGGAAGTACAACAAGTAACCAATGTTTTGCTGCATAAGATAATTTTTGCTTTTAACTCATAAAAGATCAAACTTTTTACCAAAGTTTTGCTTCGCAAATAAAATCTGTAGGAGGTAATGAGGTTGGAGGTAAAATTCTGGGGGCAGTGTTGAGCAAACAAGACGTCAACAGGATGTAAAAACCTACATAATTTATCATCTATGTGAACCTCAGACATCAATGTATACATTTAACTAGTCTAAATGCTAATTAAGTAATCCTTACTTTAAAAAAAATGAAATTTTACTTTTCTTTCCTTTTTTTGTTATTTTTCCCCTCTTTGTCCTCAGCAGTCTTACTCTGCTGGGTTTTGTTATTTTAGTTTGGATCTTGGTAGTCTTAGTTTTCAGGCTTTGTTAGTTAGTTTTGGTTAAGCAGCCATTATCAGGAGCTGCTGACTCTGACGGTCGACATGTCTGGGTCAACAGTCTCCATGACTTATTTTATGGTTGGCTAAGGAGCCACCATGGAGAGATAAAAGAGACACATGTGGATCTGGAGCTGCAGGTTGCAGACTCCTGTCATAGACTGTCCTGCCTGTGACCTGATCTGACCCAAATAAAACAAAACAGCCCCTTGGTGTGGCTATGAAGGTGCTGCAGATGACCTCGAGTTCTACGTGCGTGGAAGCCATGAGTTCTAACAATGGCGACATGTAACAAGCCTTTGGCGAGGATTTTATTCAGATATCCAGCAAGAGAGAAAACTTTGATTGAGAAAAGGAAGTGGACGACCAGTCAAAGGAAGAAGATGAGAACGAAGACAATCCAGTGGAGAATAAATCCTCTTCAGAAGAAGAAATCTCTGAAGTTGACAGACTTGTGACAAACTTGTTACGGTGGCAGAACAAGTCATGAGGATGACCCCAAGACCCACAAGATATGTCGTTTCTCAAACCATTGATGTCTCAACATTCTATCTGTTCATCTCACCAGCAATTGAAAAAATAATCCTGGAGATAATGTATCTGGATGGTTAATTTATCATTGAGCAGTTAAGCCACCAAATAGTTGCCGAGTGCAGTTGTGTCTGCAACTCACCGCTCTCCCAGGGGATGGGTCAAATGCAGAGAACACAATTCACACACCTAGATGTCTGACAACTTTTGGACTTTAACTTTTGCAAATATGAAGAGATGAAGAGATGGATGAAACTGACCTGTATGCCCACTTAGGCCGCAAATCTCAGCAGGTGTTCACAGGTCCAGAGGCGAGGCTGCTGCCAGTCTATGGGATGCAGAGAGTGGAAGGACAATTTCCTGTGCCACAATGTCACTAAAATTGTTTTTTTTGGTTCTTATTTTCACATTTTGTATTGTATATTTTAGGGGTGTAATCATTAATTGATTTCTATTCCTTCAATTCAACCAGATCAATCTGTCTGAGTAAATCAAATTGATCTAGAAATAAAAATAAATACATGCATCTTGGAAAATACCATTTGGATTGAGACATGTTAGGTTTATTTTACAGTAGTGTAAAAACCACCAAGTACCATCACAGTACACACATGTACAAAATAGTAAACAAATGTTGCTTACCACCTGTTCAGTAAACAATAATACATCTGACAGTTTCATAGAGGAACATTTAAATTTTCACACAATCTCAGGTGAATGACTATATGCTTCTTTAAGCTAAATACGATTTTGTGTCTGAAAATGTAAATGAGGCTCTTATATTAAAGGTTTAATGAAGACGGGTCATTTTGACACGGGGTGTTAACAGAATATAAGAACAACAGGAGGTTGAGATTCAGCTTTCTATGCAGTGGTTTGAAGTGTTTTATTTGTGGCACCATTAAGGTTTCTTTTCTGTATTATGTTCTTTTTCCAATTTGTCTCTTGTGTTGTGTTTATCTCCCATCGTGTGTGCGGTGGTGTGTGTGTGAGGAGTGGGGAGGGGGTCAGTGTGGATTGGAGTGGCAGGTGCAGGGATCGTGGCGATGCCCCCGGGCCGACCGCAGGGTTCTAATGCTTGCCGCGACGATTAATCACCCGGCAAAATGCTTCTGACGTGCCAAAGAGGGAACGAGAGGAGCTCCATGTTTCTGCTTCCTCCACTGAACACACACGTGTGTTTGGCTGTTCGACGGGCAGATAGAGCTCAGTAATGTGATGAGAGCGCTGCAGCGAGTCTGAACGATCTTTACATTTTTATTATAATACTGAAAACATGGAGAAACAAAACCAGGTAGATCTGCAGGACTTCAAAAAGGTTTTAGACTCCACTGTAGTACACTGATAACTGCCCAGTTCACCTTCAACTTTACCAGTGACCCCTCCCATGGTGATGTAAAATTGAATAAAAACAGTCTTTCATTTGAAAGCATTTGTTTTCTGAGCATTCTCTGAGGACAGACTGCTGTTCTGAAGCACCAGCACCGTCTTGAACAGAGGAGCTTTGCAGAGTTCTTTTGTGTGAAATCCAAAAACAAAACGGACTGTTTGAATCGTATTGCAGTTACGGGGTTTTCCTTTGACTAAAGAAGGGGTGTTAAACCCATTTTAGCTAAGGGGCCACATTCAACCCGTCTGACCTAAAGTGGGCCAGACCAGTAACATAAAAGCAAAATAACCCAACTTGTTCTCTGTAGATTTGTTTTTGTTTTTTTCTCAGTTGAAAAAAAGGGCCTCAAATAACCTAGTCGCCTTATCAATAATTCTTATTTACAATTACATTTTGGTAAATGTGGTGCCACATCAGATGTTTCTTAATTGCGGTGTGGCTGGGAGGACGTAGTTCGCCCTTGCAAAGAAATGCTGTTTATTTATTGATTTCTGGTATTTTTTTCCTTTGCTTCCAATAGTGGCAGAAAAGTGCATTGCATCCATTTCTGTAAAGAACTACAACACACCGTAGGAATGGGCGACAATTTTTGGTTTTTTTTCCAATATCCTTGTATTTTTTCTGTTCATGACTGGGCCAGATGCGGCCCGCGGGCCGTATGTTTGACACCCTGGACTAAAAGGGTTATGAAGTTTTTTTAGCTTGGTGTATTTTATCATATGACAGCACATTAAAGTGCCACTCTTATCATCTTCTGATCTATTTTTAAAATGTTCCCTGTCTTATTTCAATTATGATTATGCTGTTTTTGGGCAAAATTTTAAAAAAAAAAGTTTCGTTTTTTCTAGATATAGTATGGAGTAAAAATCACACTTGAAAAACAAACATAACTGAAAAAAATGGAAAAACTGAAAACAAGACGTTGTAAATTAAAAAAAAATGAACATTTAAAAAAAATCTTTTGAAAATTTGAAAAAAATACTCTAAATGTAAAAATTACCAATTGAGAAATAATGTATCCATTGGTAACAGCTGCTGTTTTGAATTTTCCTCTTTTTTGTTTTTGCTTTTTATTACAGTTTCAATTCAGATTTTTGAGTTTTTGCTGTCAAAATTATTCAAATGTTACATGGGGGCGGGGCTTTGAGCTCATTGGCTACCGGGACATGTTTCCCAAGCAGTGACAAACGGGACTCCTCACTACACATTGTCTACACTTTTCTCATAATGAATATTTTTACGCTTTTCTCTCATTTTTAACTCACTTTTCAAACTTTCATAGAAAAATGAGTCTAGCACTAGGATGAAAACAATCTAATCACAGTGAAGATATCAAATTTCGAATTTCCCTAATTTTTCTTTGCAAATCTCCCTTTTATAATTTTTTTTCTCAAATTTTCAAAAAAAAATTCTTTTTCTTTTAACAAATTTGCAATGTCTTGCTTTTTAAAATTTCAAGTCTTTTTTAGTTACAATGTCTATTTTTTTAAGTATTCTGCTTTTTCATTCACTTTAAGCTGATCCTGATTTGATCCCATGACATAGCTTCTGCAGAGCAGCAGCAGGAGTTCATCAGAAATCCTCCTCTGAGTTGTTCTCTTTTTTTCCAACTATATTTTTTTGCCTTCTTCTGATTCACAACTCAAGCGTAATTTGAGCTCAATTGTCTTCATCCATCATCAGGAAAATGCTACAGGATCATGGTAAAAAAAAACCAGTGAGTCTTTAAAGAGGAGTTGAAAGCTGACTCCTTAATCTACTCAGGAAGATTAACTGAAAAGAAAACAGCTGTGAATGGTTAGTGAGACTGCGTCTGAATCCGAATTCTTCCCTTACCGTCTGACTTCTCCCTACCCCTCTAATTGTTGGGGTAATTGGAGGGGTAGGGTTGTCCAAAATAGTTTAATAATAAATAATTTGATCTCTAGTGTGTCAAAGGAAATGTATGATCATATATATGGTTATAGTTTATTCTGAAAGGCTTAAGAACAGCATGGTGTGCCTCTTAACCCGAGTACGGAGTCCTGGTAGGCTGCATCTCTACATCTCTGTCCTGTCTATATTGTCTGTACTGCTAAAATGCTTTTCACTGTTTGGACCAACTGCTGAGTGGAGCGGGTGATAACGGCAGCCTTCTACAGCTTCGTCAAACCACACATCTGCGTTTTAAGTGAGGCAAAGTGCTTACATTTCATGTGTCAGCAGTTCTCAGTGGTGAAGAAATCAGGAGAGAAATGAGATCAAGAGTTTCTTAAAGAAGATACAGAATTTTCCTCAAAAAGGTCTTTCTGTTGTTCTCGTTTGGCTTTACTGTTTGGGTCTCAGCTGGCGAAGGAAAATGCATTTTGCCGCTTGTGTATTTGTGTTTGTGAGGCATCAACAACTTACTCCCATGTAGAGACCCACACACCTACAGAGTTATGTCAAACTGCCCTCTGAGGTTAAAATTTACATAATGATCCCGTATCAGTTTGATTTATCAGTTCAAATCCAAGCCTCCTATTTCTTTATGATCCCCTGGGTGAAGCCGTTTACTGCTCTGCTGTCCCTAATCGGATGAGCGAGGCGCTAACACAGCCTGGGTGAGGATACAATTCCCACTGGCTTTGCACGTTAAAAATTCATATAAACTGTGTCCACCTAAATAGAACGGTAATATAAAAAATGTTTAATAATAATATCATATTTGAATTTGACAGGACTTGGAGCTGCACACAACATCCCTGAGGGAATAAATAGAGCCAGATGAGATGAGTGTATACACGGAGAACTGATCATTTTCTTAGGTTACCCTCCCATAAGACGACCCATGAATCCATCACCTGATCAGTTTTTTTTTTGCTGTGTAAACATGTTGTATGCAGATGAAACTCCAATCAATAAATGTTGGGCTCAATTAAAGCTCTTGTTCTAACAGCTGTCTTCCTCCTACAAAACATAAATATTATTGATTCATGAGTGATTGTTTATTATTAGGTGGTTTAGTGTGCAGTGGTCAACACCTCACAGCGAGAAGGCTCCAGTTCAAATCCTGGCTGGGCCTGTTCTGTGTGGAGTGCACATGTTCTCCTCATGCATGTGTGGGTTACCTCCCACAGTCCAAAAACATGCCTCATAGGTTCATTAGTTACTTTAAAAATTGCCCCAAGGTGTAAATGTGTTACGGTCCCAATAAGCATTCCGGCCTCAGTCAAGGGGAGGGGGGAGGCACAACACACGAGTCTGGACACCAAGATGATAAGGAACACACTTAAAGAAAACAACCGTGTCCCGTAAAGAAAAGAAAATGTTTAGTGTGCTGGTAAAAAGAAACTCAAAACAAGGATTGGAACCTTGGCCAAACAGAAGATAAGTCAGGGAGACTACTGACCCAGCCACGTTGAGCGGAGTCAGTAGCTGCTGCCAAGGCTGCCTAACAAAACGAAACAAAGCAAGCCTGCAAATAAAGACTACCAAGGCCCAACTCCAAAACTAACATAAAAAACCCAGCAGTGTAGGACTGCTGAGGAAATGAAGCAGAAAAAAAACAAGAACCAAACAAACCAGCACAACTGACCCTCTCAGACCTGCTGATCCTCAGAACCTGCTGATCCTCAGAACCTGCTGATCCTCAGAACCTGCTGATCCTCAGAACCTGCTGATCCTCAGAACCTGCTGCTCTGCCTGCCTCCTGGTTGAGGGCCTCCTCTGGTTTAAATAGCCAGCAGGTGATAATCAAGAGGATTGGTCTCCACCTGCCAGGTGAGCAGAACGACAGGGGCAAGGGGTGGAGCACATCAGCAGCCATAACACATGTGATTGTGTGTCCCTGCGACAGACTGATCCTGTACAGGTGGAAGCAGCCCGTGACCCCCAAAGAGACATGTCAGGTCAAGAAAATCGATGAGTGAATGGATGTTTTGTTTTTTTTTTTTCTTTACTTATAGCTTATTCAGAGTTTTTACAACAAAAGAGTATTATATACAGTTGGTCTCCATGGTTTCCATGTTTTTTTTACATGTCAAACAACTAAGTAAAAAAGGTTTAATTTAGTGTCAGAAATTCCTTAGAAATGTTCCTTAAATTTGTGTTTTTAATTGATAAAATACTCAAAATATTGTTTCATGGTAAATTACACTAAAGTGGTTTAAGTTTTGAACAAATGCAGTTTAAAATGACTGAAAATGATTTAGTTATGTGTTTTGTGCCTCACGTCTTAGAGAATGACAATAAAAAGCTCAGTTATTCTAATGTTTTTATTTATTTTTACAAATGGATTCTACTAAAATATTGTGTATATCCTTGAGTAAAAGAGAAAAAAATGTTCCTAAATAAATCCTAATGATAAAAAACATCATGTTTGACTGTCTTGCATGTTAAATTGAAGTAAAGCTGGAGGAGCTTTTTTGACACATCCATCCATCCATCTTCCTGACCTCTTCGTCCCTTTCGGGGTCGCGGGGTTGCCGGAGCCTATCCCGGCTACTGATGGGTGAAGGCGGGGTTCTCCCTGGACAGGTCGCCAGTCTGTCTCAGGGCCTCAATCACACACATCCACTCTCACATTCACACCTAGGGACAATTTAGAGTCACCAA
>NC_050523.1:24814068-24822388 GCF_002922805.2 Oryzias melastigma | reverse complement strand
TTTTTTTTTTTTTTTTTGACACAGGGTGGGTTTTATTTTGGAAGGAACTGCTCTCAGGCTGATCTGAGATTGTGATTGGCATTATTTCATTGATCATTATTAATATTTTGGGAAAGCTTTTTTAGGTTTGTGTGGAATCAGGCTGTTTTTGATCAACATCAGCCGCTATAGAATGAGACCACCCCTCATCATTTATTCCCATATTCCTGTTCTGGCAGACAGACAAGAAAAGAGCAAACTTTCAGCCAAGAACCCGAAAGTCTTTAGATCACTGCCTCTCTGGTGCCATTTTCCTTCAGGAAAATGAAGTGTGGGTGGCTCTGGTGCAGAGGTAGATCGATCAACCTCTGACTGGAAGATTGCAGGTTCAATTCCTTCCCAGCCATGTGTCAAAGAGGCCCTGGGGAAGACACTGAACGCAGAATTTCACCTGGTCATGATAGGTTGGTGCCAGTGTTATGCTGCATTCTCAACACAATTTGCACAGCATGTTTCCGTCTCTTTTGCTGCTGGACACTTATCTAAAAATGTGTTCATAAACTACTCTTTAGACATGAGTGTGGGAGGAGCTACCACCTAAGATTTAAGCCACACCACTATGGAAGCATCGACTGTATACCTTTTTCTGAGACAAAATACATGAAATACTACTTAACTGTAACCCTTGAAATTCGGTCGCTCTTATTTATTCATGTGCCTATTTATTTTATTTTTATTTATTTATTCATTTTATTTTTTAATTTTTTTGGCTTCTGTTGAGTGCTGCTACCCAAAATGGAGAAAATAAATCTGTAATATTAACCTCAAAAACCTGGAAGGAAATTGTTCTTGGGTTCTCCAGAATTTTAATACTATTTGTAGCATTTTAAAACCCCTAATTTTTCTTTCTTTCCTGAGGAAAATAACAAAACAAAAATGAATCCTGCATTTTAAGTGTTAAAGGGGCCATACCATAATGTTCTTAAGCCTTTCAGAGTGAACTATATCCATATATGTGATCATAAATTACCTTTAGAACAATAAAAAACAAATTATTTATGAAATCTTGCTTATTTTTCGTGAGTTTTTTCCTACCCAGACATAAAACGATTCGATTCCTGAGGCTCCGTCTCCTGTTGCTCATGGCTGTCGTCCATTTCATGACGTCATCCCAGTGAAAGCCATGTGTCTGCATTTCTCCCTCGAAAATAATCCAAACTTCTTCAAAGATGAATGTAAATACCATATATCTGCCTTTAGTAGGCTTGGCCATCACTACACTGCCTCACAACATGCCTTACTCTTAAATGTATGAACGGATCAAAATATCACTTTGGGGTTCTTTATAGTGAGGAATGAACAGTAAAATGCTCTTAAAGCTTCAAAAAGTAGAATTTTCAAGGTGGGCCCTTTAACAGGTTTTTTTTATGCAAATTGTATTTTTGTAATAAAAAAAGGTTTCTCTGATTAAAGTTTAAAAGATGTGTCGATTCTGAGTTGAATCAAACCAATCCCTGGATTTATACATTTGTCAGGCTCAGAGCTTCATTGAGGAGAGCTTTTCATCAAGGACAATTTTAGAATTTGATCTTTTGTTTCAGCTCTCAAACTGACATCATCAGGCTGACATCCATCCATTTACGCTTTCTCCCACTAGCTTACAGCGCCTCACACTCCCAGGCTAACATTAGTGGTGCAACAGTTTTGATCCAGATAACTCGTACTCAAAACTCATTTATATGAATGATTGGTCTAACGAAAAATGTTCTGCTTATATTTTCTTTCTTTCTCTTTTATTCTTTAACCTTTTTGAATCTGATCATTAATCTGCATATGCTATGATACATTCTGAAATAGTCTTATGCCTACTTACATAGACATGTGCCCTATTGGTATTTAATGATTTTTAAGGACCTGTGGCTGTGTTGGTACGGTATAAACCTCTGATTAGAAGTTTTGAACCAAACATAATTCATGTAAAAGAAATGGTTAGATCAAGCTGGGGTGGGATTATATAAGTTTGCCTCCTTCCACTCCCTTTCAACCAGCTTCATCCTATGTCTGACATATCTTTGTACGGATGTAAATCCTCAGTTGATTGTAATGCCATGTATTGTATTTGTTTTTGAGGGCTTTAAATAAACCATTTCAAATCAAATCGATCCAGATTCCAGCTCAGACGAGAAATCAAAGACGTTCATGGATCTATTTGTCAGCAAGAATATGAATCAGAATGGAGCAGAGCAGGAAGCTTATTTTCTACATCATGCATACAAGCTTCTTCCAAATGATTTTTTGTCCGATTAAAGGAATACTCAGAAACACAGTTTTAATCCTAATTTTCTTTAGATACGTCTTTCATCATCAGAATAATGCTACAAGAACATTATAAACAGCATAAACACTATTTTCCTCTAATGATCTCTCTTTCAGTCAGGCATACATTAACCCATGTCAATGTATTTAATTAATATGCATGTTAAATGACTTCAGTGAGCCTGCCTTTAGTCAAATGTACATTTTATGTCAACACAGAGAGCGGGCTTTTAATTTTTTCACCAGCTTGTTGCGTCCATACTCTGCCCGTCAGCGGGATTTACATTTTTCCGCTGTGATCAGTGCAGGAATCTGTCGTGAATGTCAAACTGCCGTCGAGGGGAATAACAGTCCTCCGCTAGATGAAGTCATTAATCCACTCATCCCCCTGATTTCATCACATCTGTCTAGGAAAACAACAAAGACAAGACAAGCTTGTTTTGAATATTCCAATTAGACTTGGTGGAAAAGACAAGAGCGGCTGAGTGTTGTAGAGATTGTATTTGTAAAGCGGAGCATCATTAAAGGCTGAGAACAAGAGCTCCACTGAGTCCTGAAGGGAGCAAAATCTGATTATCATCCGTCATTCCATCGTTTGGATTTTCTGACCCACTCTGAATATTTGACCACATCAGCAGAACAGGAGAACTGTAAAGTTTTCTTTCCTCATTCTATAAAGACGAGGCTTTTTTGTGGGAATCAGTAAGCGTGTTCTCCATTATCCTGAGCCAACCTTTCCTGTTTCCTGCACTTCTCCCTCTCTGTGTTTCTATAGTAACCTTGGCTAAAATCCAAACAGCCGGCAGGGCCCTCTGAAGGGCATTACGCTGGCAAGATGAAAGATTTCCACCAGGCGACTGCAGCTTCTAGGCAACAGATAAATGTGCTTTTTAAAGGAGGACAGCGCTCCACTGAGCAGGGAAGGGTCAGTAAAAATGAGGGGAATACGCCGCATCCAACAAACCTGCTTTCAGTCCAGCTACATTCCCCACATCCACTCTAACCAATGTGTACAATCAAACATATGGAGATGTAGTCAGGCCAAAACCAAGAAAGAGGAATTTTCAAAAGGCTTCAGCCAAAAAGCCATCAAAAGATGAAGGCTGGAATCCAAGTTCCTTGTGGCCATTAGAGGAATGGCAGCTTATAAAGCATGCGGAAAAATGTTATAGCAATAGAAAACTTCCAGTCTGTGAAAGAATAACCTTATTGTAAAAAAGAGCATCAAACTGGTGATCTGACCGAGTCAGTGTCATTAGGGTCAAAACTGAATGGTGTCTATGTAAAGTGAAGACACAGCTCCTTCAGTAAAGTTAAAGACGGAACTTCTCAAAACGTAACCAAACCCTAAATCAATTTTTTTTTTATAAATGGGGCTTTAAAAGTGCTGTCTGTTGGTCATTGCCCATTTTTTGACAAATTTGATTGAACTTAATTCTTGAAAATGTAGTCAACTGGAAACCAAGGACTCCCACGTCAGAATGCTGTTCATCAACTTCAGCTCAGCGTTCAACACCATCATCCTCCAGCAGCTCCTCCACAAGCTGGACCACCTGAGACTCAACACCTCCCTCAACTGGCTGCTGGACTTTCTGACAGGGAGACCACAAGCAGTTCGAGTCGGCAACAACACATCCAGAACCATCACGATAAACACGGGGGTTCCCCAAGGATGTGTGCTGAGCCCCCTCCTCTTCACCCTCCTGACTCATGACTGCGCTCCATCATCAAGCTCCAACCTCCTTATCAAGTTTGCGGATGACACAACAGTGGTGGATCAACAACAACGATGAGACCCCCTACAGGAGTGAAGTATGCAGGCTGGCTTTGTTGTACAAGGAGGACTATCTCCATCTGAATGTGGAGAAGACAAAGGAGATGATTGTGGACTTTAGGAGAGCTCACACCCAGCACGCCCCTCTGACCATCAATGGAGCTGCAGTGGAAAGGGTGAGCTGCACCAAGTTCCTGGGTGTGCACATCTCTGAAGATCTGTCGTGGAACCACAACACCGCATCACTGGCCAAAAAAGCTCAACAACGCCTGTACTTCCTTCGCAAACTGAAGAGGGCCAGAGCTCCTCGCCCCATCATGGAGACCTTCTACAGTGGAGCCATTGAGAGCATCCTGACCAGCTGTATCACTGTGTGGTACGGAGCCTGCACTGCATCCTGCAGGAAGTCTCTGCAGCGCATTGTGAGAACAGCTGAGAAGATCATTGGTGTCCCTCTCACTGACCTCTGTGACGTTTACCACTCCCGCCTCACCCGCAAGGCCATCAGGATTACAGGTGACCCATCTCACCCATCCCAGATACTTCAGCCTGCTGCCATCAGGAAGGAGACTGAAAAGTCTCTGGGCCAGAACCAGCAGGCTCAGGGACAGTTTTCTCCACCAGGCCTTCAGGAAACTGAACTCACTCCCAGCACTCCCCCCTCTGCCCCCTCCCCCTGCTGCTACAACTAACTGAACATCATTTTTTAAATTTCTACTTTACCCAGCACTGTTGCCACTTTTGAAAATATAATTTATTATTATACAGTGATTTCTGTGATATTTTCACCTTATTTCAATTTTACTTGTTTATTTTGTATTTAACTTCTATTGTTAATTTTGTTTATTATCTGTTTTTAATATTTTTGTTATTATTGTTGTAATTATTGCTGTTTGCACTGAGGGATGAGAGGAAAGGAATTTCACCTGGGCTGTTTATCTTGGGTATTCAGCATATTTGACAATAAAGCTGACTTGACTTGACTCAGAAACTGCCTGTGTGCTGTCCCCTACAGGTTGAATTGAGGCATTACAGTTGAATTTTGTGATTGGTCAAACCATGTAGGTTTCAGAAGTCTCATGTCATGATCTGCAGCTCCAGTAATGAGAACAGTCCTGTTCTAACCCCCGCCCCTCTGACTGGATTTTCACATTTCAGCTGTGGGCGGAGTCAGCCTCCAACTGTTAGGTTACCCTTTATTGATCCTTAAAGATCCAAAAGTCCAGGCACGTCTTCACCATGCAGTGATTTTTCCCTCAAAAGGGTGTCAAGCTTGAGCGTTACGCATGGTTCACACTGGAGGCCGCTTCCATTTGCCGCCTTTGTATACTTATGGTGTGGTTCTCACCAGGACCAACGAGAAAATACTGTCAATTTTCAAAATATAACCAATTTTTCACAATAAAACACAGTGATTGACAAATAGGATCATGTTTTTAATCTAAACAGACTGTAGAGATGAAAATGAACACACAATCACAACACACACACAGAAAAAAAAACAATCAGACACAGAGAGACGACTCTCTGTGTCTGATTGGTTTCAACCACAGATAAATGAAAGAAGTGTAGGCCTACTAACTACTTCCTTCTTCTTAGCAGAAACATGGTGTAATATATTTTAGTTTATTAACTTACCCATGTTGGCAAAAACCAAACAAAGCTCGAGCAGAAGCTCCTGTCGACTGTCGTGAAAAAACACCTGTCTGGTGTAAAGTGCAGAAGAGAGTGGATTCGGCGCGCTCTCCGTGCTGCTTTGTGGCGCTCTGGCGTCTAGTGTGAACCTGCTCAACCCTGAGGTAGCATTCACTAATTTCAACCTAAAGATGGTCTGCACTTTGCAGAAAATCTATTTGAGATTTTAATAAAAATTATATATTAATTTATAATAGAATTTTGTGTTCAAGCTTTTTCTAGATACATTTTATTTTATAATAATTTACAATAATTTGAGCCGTACTTTTTCTAGCTAACACCTTTTTGTTTTTTAATCAAACTTTCATCTAAAGAGATGCCAGCCATGCTCCTGATCTTCCTCAGAGGGTTTTTTCACAGAGGCTTGAAGAAGATGCTTGGCTTTTCACCCCGACTCTCCTGTCAGTGATGCTGCAGCGGAGGGTGAAACTCGCAGCACCAATGTTTCTGTTTGTTTCCTGAAAGATTCATAAGCACCACATCCACATGAATCATTCACTAAGGAAATGATTGCCATAAACATGAAGTGCCATCTCTGCCAGTGTGTGCTGAAAAATTCATGCTTTTTAAGTCATAAATTATGACATCTCTTTCTCTGGCTGCTGGAGGGCGTAGAGGAGCGGCGGGCTGGCTTTGACTCCTCTGTCAGCCGCTCCTCTCTTCCTGACGGAAACTCTTTCTCGGTGTGTGTCCCGCAAACAGAAGTGTTTGGATACAAACGTTCTGATGAAAATTGTAGGATTTTTCAGAAGCTCACTCCTTAACTGAAACAGCGTTATCCTGTTCAGAAACATGACCATTTTCTGGAGTTTGTGTCACTGCAGTGCAGATAGAGATTCTGACCATATGGAACATGAAAAAGCAAAGGAATCAAACCCACAACACATGCATTTACACTAGGAGTGTTACGGCTTAAGTGACTTAATAAATGATTCAGTTTCTATTCCTGCGACACAACCAGATCTATCTATCTGAGGTATGTGGTTAATCCAATAGAATCAACCTGTACTATTATAAAATCACTGCAAGATTAAAGAAATTAAATCATAGTTAGAAAATACCATTTGGGTTGAGACATGGTAGGTTTCTTTTACCAGTTCAATCCCAGCAGACAACACATATGTGATGCAGCAGAAAGTGATCAACCATCATTCCAGTCTCTGAATTGATCAAAGTCATGTGACCATACAGTGTTCTAGAATGTTCTAATAATGATTATTCTGATGTGAAAAACAACAGTGGACTGAACTTTATCAAACGTGTGAATGGATTTGACATTCATTCTTGTTTACTTGTTTGTTTGTACACAGATTTCATTTATTATATTAAAGAAATACAAGAATCTGGAAACCTTCAGCTGCTCTGTTCAGTAGCAGGTATTTCTCTCTGAGTCACACTGATGGAAGTTTGGATCAAGATGTTCTGATCCATTTTAGATCAGTGAATCAGATCATTTAAATGAACCAAAATCGACTATGAATCACGTTGACTATGAATCATATCAAATCATTGTTAAAATGAATCGTTACGTCCCTGATTAAACAGTGAGAGGAAAACCACATGCATGCTCCAGCAGGGGTTTGGACCTAGTAATACAAGCCTGTGAAACAGTACCCTCCGGTGGTCCCTGCTTCATGAGAACACAACAGAAACACACAAGCTGGTGAGAGTCTGTGTCTGCACGGTCTAATGTGCAGGCATGTGGATGTCTGATGGACACAATGACCTACAGACACATGCTGTCAGTCACACATGCGTACACACTAAATTCTGATTCTGCAAAGGTCAAGTTAGCGCATAGCTCCTCTTTTCTAACTTAAAAAATGTAAAAATGATTAAAAGCATTATCACACATTCAGTTAGGCTGTAGTTCACTGTGCCTGATGTCTGAAAGAGAAAGGGTCTATTGTGCTTATATTTCATTGACATTGTTGCAGGAAATGCTGCAGAAAAAGACCACAAAGACTCATTTCAATAGAACATGTCATTTTCAGATCTGCATTTAATAAAACTTGACTTTAGTAGTTTGTTTGTCTGATTCCACAAATGTTTGACTTGAAAATCAAATATCCTGTGATACTCTGTACTTGAGTTGTTACTTATTTACTCCATTGGTAAATATTCATAAGACATTATTTGATCTTTACTTAAGTAATAATATCATGTAATTCTTTGACTTGAGTTTGGGGTACTTTAACCGTTCTTCTTTATCTGACCATCAGTATTGAGCTGCTGGCTGCAGACCTGCATTGTAGCTTTGGCTATTGTGTTCTGAGTCAGTTTCATGCTATTTCAGCCATATACAGTCACAGCAATGTGTTTATTAGTTAAAGCATATACTTTTTTTTACAATGTTTTAATACACTCCAATTTTGTTTTGGAACTGTGGTTTTGAAGGTAAAGTTTTTATGCTTCTTGGGTAGTTTGCTAAAACTTTGACCTTTGACCTCACCTTGTTCCTATTTAGGTCTAGAGCAGGGGTCTCAAACTCGCGGCCCGCGGGCCATCTGCGGCCCGCAGGATGATGATTTGCGGCCCGCGTCTTCATATGAAAGA
>NC_050523.1:24741158-24812850 GCF_002922805.2 Oryzias melastigma | reverse complement strand
ACAACAGAAAATTCTATATAAATTATAAATAAATACATTACACCTCAATTATGTAGTTTGAAATGGAGTAGGAAGAAGTTTTAAAAACTTTTTTTAATCCTACCCCCTAGCAATATATCTTAAGTTTAATCTTCAATATAAACTATTTCGGAAACAGACATTAACTACCCTTATTTTTTATATATATAAATCAACACGGACAAAGATCTATACATGTCATTCATTATTTATTCATTATTTTGTGTTAAAATAAAGATATTTAAGAACATTGGAATGTTTTCTCAGCGATTTTCTTGTGAAAATCTTGATGCGGCCCGGCCTCAACTAGATTCTGCCACCAGCGGCCCCCGGCTGATTTGAATTTGAGACCCCTGGTCTATAGTGTCATCTCCATAAAATGTCCTGCATTTCTCACCCTTTTGTTCTGAAATCTGAAGTCTCCTCCTCTGTGAATCCATCAGACAGCCGTCTCTGACTTCAGATGGAAGCTCACAACCTGGATCAGAACCTGGATCAGAACCTGGATCAGAACCTGACTCATGAGGGAGGAAGGTTTGTCAGAAAAGGGCAATTCAAACACGTTGATTTACAGAGTGAAAGGCTCATTAAAAACATGCAGACAGCAGGTAAGGCCCAATACTACAAACATGGATAACAGTCCAAAGAAACTTCCTCCCACAGCCCAGAAACATGCAGCATTGGTGGACGAGTGTGTGATTGTAGCCCCGTTCATGACAAGCTGGCGAACTGTCCAGGGAGTACCCCATCTTCACCCAACTGTAGCCAGGGCAGGCTCTGTTGACCCTGTGACCCAAAAGAAATATATTGTGTCTAGAAAATGAATGAATATATTTACAAAGTTATATCAACACAAGAATGAGGTCCTGGAACTCTCACAACACTCTAAAAAACCACCGGGGAGGTGTTGGAAACTCTTTGGCGATTCTGGTTTTGTCTCCAACAGTTGAAGCATCACTGACAACTTCTGCTTTTCTCACACCTTTTGTTGGAAAATAGGTTCCAGAGAAAAACAGAGAAGAAAGCCATCTTGGGTTAACATTGTTTCTTCTTGGTTGTTTTCTGAAAGGACAGGAAAACAACTGCTTGGTTAAATTAAAACCAAGTTAAAGGATCAAATCAGTTGTTTTTTCTGATATATCCTCAAATCCAGAATATGTTTTGTTTCTTGACATTTTATTTTGTCTCACAAAAGAGACAAATGGGAGGAAATGAACCCGGATCAAAAAGAGGAATGACATCCAGAAATATCTAAAACAAGACACAAAACGTCTTTAGACTTTAAAATAAAATTTGTGTTATTACATATTTACATGACATATTGGATAATTTGTTAATTTAAATATTTTAGTGTTAAAGATTCTTTAAGTGTTGGTCAGTCAGATGAATAGAAACTGTTATCTTGTTATCGGCTGATCGTCTGGAATGTGTGTGTTCCTCTCACGGTGAGGCTGCCAGGTCCTGAACGTCTTCTCAGGCGTGTGTGGTCCCGTAAGCGCGTCCTCGTCTTTGTGTGTGTTCCTGCGTATATCGGGCTCTCACCTCGAGGCGAGCCGATCCTCTTACAGTAATACCGTTGCCTAATCTCAGAGGCGTATCAGAGGGAGCTCAGAGTGTTCAGCACTAATAGGTTCACACAAATGGGATCTAGTGGAAACCCTCCCAATCCTCCTGCCACTGTAAACATGGAGAGCATTATCTCTGTCTGCCTGCAGGCCCCTGATGAGGAGCTGATGCAGATTTGACTGAAAGACTGACAGAAGCCAAAAAAAGATCATTTGACATCATGTTAACAGCGTTACAACTGTAATTTCAAAGGTTTTAGTCGGGACTTAGGAAGAGTTTCTACTTTCAAAACTCCTTTTAGATATCATGGGTTTTTCAGTAACACTTTAGGTGCTGCAAATCACTCAATATAATGTTGACAAAGTTCATACATTTGTTAAGCTTGTAAGCAATTTATTAATATAGACTTAGTAAACAACGGTCTCACATTAGAAGTTAATGAATCTTACTAAATAAGTAAAAAACCTTATTCGGCTTATTGTGCTAATAAATGTCTTAACACCCTATAAAGACATTAATGTTTGTTGATGCGTTACTAAAGCGTGTTACGGAATCTTATTATAAAGTGTTACCGGTTTTTCTATGGTGACCGAATTATTAAAAACAAGAAATTAACTACGAATCATATTTTATGAACTTTCTTTTCTTTTCGTTAGATTTTGAATCTAGCTGTTATTTAAGATTACATCAAAATATGTTTGAGTATTCTTGTCTCACTTTATATTTTATGTCATTTCTGCATTCAGTCTGCACTCCATTTTAACATCTCAACATTTTTCCAGAAATTTGCCCATACTTTAATTAAATTCAATGGCAAAATGTTACATAAACCCATTTTAAAAATCAACATTTCACATGACAACAGAGCAAAAAAAAAAAAAATTAAACCCCTAAGATAGTGCTGGGCAGATCAATCCAAAATATTGATAGGACTGCGGCCAATTCAAATCCTCTCCTTCTTCCTTCCCCTTCATTTATAGACGTGACTTTCGTTTGATGACTTCGGTCTGCTAGCTTTAGCTCGGAGCTTCCAGTGCTTGAATATACATAACAACAGAAGTTTTATAATTTTAGAAAGCGCATGCTACAGCAAAAGGTCCTTACTTACATTTAAATGTAAACTTCTGGTTCAGAGCGCATCCATGTGAAGAAAAACGCTTCTCAGCGCGTTTAGCCTCGCGACGGTGGACTTTGGGCCCTCCTTTTGGAGGGTGAAATTTGAAAAAAATAATAATCTCGGACACGACTTGCACTTAAACTGCCACTTCAAATGAAGTGGAGGGGAAAACTCGTTGAGCCGTCTCCTTCAAAATCTACTGGAGTTATTGTTTAATGGTTGAAAAGTTACAGTATGCTAAAGAATTTATTTTTAAGTGTCAGCTGTTAAAGGGTTAATTAATTTGATGCCTATAACTGGTTTAATTCACAAAAATATTATTAAAACTTAAAGCCAAACTGCAAGAAACATGTTCATTTGCTTGAAATGATCAAAGGAAAAGAAACCCAGCAAAGACTCCAAAGGAGAGAAGCCTGAGAAGGTGGAGACGCAGACAGGAGCCACCGTCCACTCAGAGCTGGCCAGAAAACGCTCAGATTAAAGCTGTTCCCACAGATGATCCTCATCCAATCTGTGGGATCAGAGGAGCTGAGCACAACATGATCAAACAGTGACATCAGGAGGATGAAAGCAGTACTGCTGTCTTTCTGCTGCTCACCATCTATTTCACTAAAAGCAGCTATTTTCTCATTTCTATGTGGAGGCTGCTGTCAGGGGAGGATTCACCTGTGACCTCTTGGCTAAAAGAACTCGGGTGAGACGTTCTGGGACGGGAGCCACATCTCAATGCTTTGTTGATATTAGGAGCAAAGTGCATGTAAAACTTCCTTACAGTTTACATCAGGCGTGTCAAAGTCAAGGCCTGTAATTTTATCAGGCCCTCCAGATCATTTTATTCTATTGTTATTAATGGTGTTATCTCACACTCATTTCTAACTACTTTTTTCTAACTAATTTTGACAAAATATATTTTTAGAAAGGCTAAAATATTGAAAAGTTTAAGTTGATTCATTCTGGAATAATATTCCTGCCTTTTTTATTATTCATATTTGTGTGTAAAAAGTTATGGTTTTGAAGTTTTAAAAATTGGCATTCTGATAGTAAATGCCAAAATAGCCCAAAAAAACTAAGATTTTCAATTTAGCATTTTCAGCTATCAGTTTCAGCGTTTTCAGCTATTAGCACTAACATCTTCAGCAGCCAAATTCATCTTACAGCATTCACACTAGCATCATCACAGGTAATACTATATATCTAATTCATAATTATGTTAAAAAGTTATGGTTTTAAAGTTTTATACATGTAGTTTTAGAGTGTTCAATAAATGTTTATCCTGTTCGGCCCGCGACCTAAAGTGTGTTTTGGATTTTGGCCTCCTGTGAGACTGAGTTTGTCACCCCTCGTTTACATATGTCAGACTGAGGTTTGGCAACAGAAATCTTTACATTTTAAGGGATCAAAGAAAATTGTTTTGATATGACTTTAAAATGACTTTTAAAAAAGGATATTTGCTCCTTCAGGATCCTCGGCTCTGACCTCAACATGAGGGAAACCCCTGTGCTGAAAATGACAGATCTTTATCATTTACTCCTCCAAGTGTTCGTTTACAGGCTCTGAATTCCTCTGTGTTCACAGCATTTGTGCAGAGCTCTGCAGCCCTTCTGTGCAGACAGGTTGGCTGCTGTTGCCTCAGATTTCTTTGACAGACCTAGTTTATTGCTGTTCTTACACTAACACAGTTGGTATATTCTCATGGTTTTTTTATCTATATTTATCGATTTTTGACACAATAACAAAACAAATAAACGAGCAAACAAACAGACAAAAAAAAGAAGTGTTTGGCCCCTGTATATAAAGATAAAATTATTGTGCAAGGAGTTGTATTCACACAATACATCAAAAGTAAAAATCCGTATTAAGCAGGATATACATTTTGGAACTAAAACACAAATGCTCTTTTAATAATTGTGGCGAAATCTAGTCCGATATTTTTTAAGGTTCCCATTTCTTTGTAAAAAGATCCTCTTTGTGGTGCAGTCGATAGTCAAGAGATTTAGTTCCTCACTAATTCCTGCCAATGGGATTTTGAAGAAATGTCCTAGAAATCCAGTTCAAAAGAAAACACTTTCTAGCACAGAAAGTCCATATTCTATAAAGCTGTCTATGATGTTTATCATGCTTAACAGGATCAACTAAATCATTATTTAAGTCAGCAGACAAGATGATTTTGGTATATTCTCATGTTGATTTCAGTCTGATGATGTTTTTCTTTCATCAGAAAGTTTGGAGGAAAATGGGCGTGGTTTGATTCATGCATTTGTTTCTCGCTCCGTTCTGAGCTGTCATGATTGGTTTTGTTCTTTTTGTCATTACCTGACCACCAGGTGTCTCCTCAGGTTTCCCTCTGAGGGGTTCAGCCTCCTGTCACAGTGGTCATTTGTCACAGAGGGGGGGGACACAGGTGTAAAGAAAGAAAGTGTTTCTGGACAGAATCACAAAGTGCCTGCACAAATAATAGGAGAACGCTGACTCTGAAGCAGACAAATGAAGTCCAGCCACCACTTTGTCTTGGCTGCTTTGTGTGTGTTGATTTATAGTTCTGACCTGTTTAACTGAGATTCATTTCATTACTTAGGCTCTTTCAGTTCGGTTTCTTGCAAACTTGTGTTTTAAATTTTCTTGAGTTTGTACTTTTGTGTCTGTGATTTAGAACATTACTGTTAGCCCCTCAACCTCTCCAGGGAAACAGGGAGAGAACAAAACAAAAATCACACTGGATTACACTTTAGATGTGTGTTCTTCACAACCGTTTTAACTTAAGTAACTCTTGTAGTGTGGTTGTGTTGGCTTACCATTGAAGATTTCCTCTGCGTTTTTATTCAAGACCAAAAAGGCTGTAATAAAGTCAGAGACGGTAGGAAAAACAAATAAAATACTATATTACTGTTATTACTGGCATACATGTTTTTCTAAATGATCTATTTTCATTTTATCTTTGATTTAAAATGTCAGGTTGACAGTTTTTCGATTCAGGCTTTATATGATGAAGTTGGACATGTGGCTGCGAGTGTTCTTTGAGGATCTGCTGTTTCTGCAGTGGAGTCATTCTTCTGAAACCACAAGCTTGTTTAGAGACCGGAAGAGCTCTTACTTTCAGCTCTCACTAAGACAAATATGCAAATACTGTTTAATACTCTGACTAAAACCATCAGCAAGCCCACTTTTCAAATTTCATGTTACTAAATTTGTCTTAAGTGATGATCATGAACTCAAGTTTTATTACAAAAATAATCCACTATGTACTTTATAAATATCTAGTCAATGTATTTAAAGGGGCCATACTATGATTTTTTAAAGCCTTTCAGAGTGAACTATATCTATATATATAACCATATATTACCTTTAGAACACTTACAAAACAAATTATTATTGAAATATTCATAATTTTTTTGTGAGTTTTTTCCTACTCGGAAGAAAAATGACCCGATTCCTGAAGCTCTGCCTGCTGCTGCGTGTGGCTGCCGCCTATTTCATGATGTTATCCTAGAGCCTTTCTTTTTTCGTTTCTCCCACAAAAATAATAAAAAAAATTTCAAAGATGGATGCACATACCAGATATCTGCCTTTAGTGGGCCCGGCCATCTCTTCACTTGTTCTCACTGAATAGACTCGACGTCTGCGCGAGTGTTCCTGAACGGGGTGGGGGGTCTTAAAGGAGCCCCACCTCTAAAGTAGCAAACTCCTGTTTGAGCTGGAATTTATTGAAGACAGGACTCATTGAAGATGTACGGTGTTCTGCATCTAAAATGAAAGTTTTTTTGCCGGTCACCTCTAGCTCAGTGGAGAAATTGAGTGTTTTTGTGTTGGGCTGGGGGTGGAGCTTTCAGAGCACACTCTTCCTGAAAGGGGCGGTCTCACTCTGTGACATCAGCATGCGAGGACCTGCTTATTTTAATGGGTATGGGAGGGGCTGCTGCAGAGAGTTCAGGTTTTCAGATTACTCTTAAATGCATGAGCGAATCAAAATAACGTTTTGGGGTTCTTTATAGTGAGGAATGAACAGTATAATGCATTTAAAAGCTCAAAAAGTCGAATGTTCATGGTATGGCACCTTTAAGTATTGATACAAAAATATGAATATTGATAAATATGTACAAATACAAAACACTAGCATTTGCAAATCTGCATGCTTATAAAATGAGATTGTGTTTTTGGATGAGAGTCACATGTGTAATTGTAATATAACTCTTAGCTGATGCACTGAGCTTTGATTTGGGTGTACTGGACTTAGGAGTATTACTGACACAAGGCACAGTTGTGAGGATTTCTAAGATTTTTCTTCTCAGTCCCTCTATATATGACAAATAGCAGATTTGTCATATATATATATTTATTTTGCTGCTTTACATACACTTTTCATACATCTGAAATAAATATTTTTGAACCTCAACCTGTCTTTGAGAGGAATTTCCTTACTTTAAAGTGTAAATGGTGAATGTCGTACTAATTAAAACTCAAAGCCACAATCCATGCGACCCCTGTACCCTCAACTACAGAATAAACCAAACACTGATGCAGCCTTGACCCAAACTGCCAACAGGTGAGATGATTTGGAAGTGAGGAAGAACTGCAGCCAGTTGGATCAGCAGATATAGGATATCCTCACAGCTGAGAGGAAGGGATGCTGCAGACCTCCACAGACATGACGGTGAAGGAAGCAGTGGGTGGGTTCGACATTCAGGACGGGACCACAGGAGCTGTTGGGGTTGAACTCCAATGCCTGATTCCTCATCAGGTCTCAGCAGAGGTGTTGGGCTGAATCTCAGGGGAGCAGGGCTGGGAATCAGTAACCTCAATATCAGAGGGACACTTTAAGTCATCTGGTTAGGGAAACAAATACCTGTAAACCCAGAACAAGAGGGCTCACATTTTCAGGGGACTCGTGGTAAAAGATTCTGTAGCTGAGAAATATTAGAGGATGACTAACGAGGAGATTCATGAAGAAAGACGCATGACTTCCTGTAATGCTCTCTGATAGGAGCAGTCATAAGACAGAAACTGTTCAAATAAAGGTTGGACTTAAATGCTAAATGTGCCCTTGGCTTTTATTAACAACCATATGATAAAACTGCATGACACGAAAGCTCAAACCGCTGCAGTGAGTCGGCAGCAGCACTGAAAAGGAACGAGGAAACTAACAAGAGAAATTATCTTCAGTTTTCGATCAGCACCACCTCCCAATTATTCTAACTTTTAAAGGAAAAAAAAAAAATCATCCCAATGAAACAAGATGTAAACAATGAGATGCAGACAGAAGATCCTCCTTTTCTCCAGTCTTCATGAACATGTGATTCAGTGTTACACAAGATTACAAAAAAAAAAAAAAAAAGGCAACCCCTGAGATATGGCAACCGCATCAAAGTAAAGTGGTAAAGAATAACGGCTGTGATCCGTTCCTCAGTTGAATCACAAGACAAGAACAAGTTGTGTTTGTAAAAAAGTTACTTGAGTGGCTCACATGTCAGAGATAAAAGCTAAAAAATGGTGTCAAAGAGGTCTGCTGGAAAGAGGCATTTAAAAGGGCAAACTCTCACAAGTTGGTGGTTAAAACATCTTTCCAGACTGTTGGAATATTTGAAAGAACAAGAAAAGAAAACAGACTTTTCAATTAAGACATTTTCCACTAATCAACCAGCTTGGCAAAGCAAAATCCTACAACTACATAAAAACACTCAAATTTCATATTTTGATAGATTCATCTCAAAGTTTTAAGGCTAGAGAAGATTATCTGACTCAACGGACAGAAACAAACTCATGCAGTAACAAAAAGTGGAAAAATATCAGGGTGTCAGCACAACAGTAAGTGCTGTGTATGAACAACGCTAAAACTCATTTATCTTAAATAGTTTTGGTTTCCCATCAGCCGATGAGCTTACTAAAAAAACAAAAGGCTCTCTTTAAAAATCCTGAGTTAAATAACAGTCACACAGTCCCCTCATGGACAGCCGCCGTCTCTTTGGTGTTTCTGGATGGGAGCGTGGAGTCTGCATGCAGGTGAACCGCAGGTACCGAGTCTTTAAGTTCTCTGCTGCTGGTGAACCAAGCTCTTCATGTCCTTTGCAGAAGTTCAGGAACTTCAACAATTCTTTTCTCACTTCAGACATCTCAGTTTCCCAAAAGGAACAGTTCAGTTCCACCTGTACAGGCTAACATTTGCAGAGTGCTGGATGTAGGTCTTCAACAGCAGTCTAAAGAAACCTCCCCACTGCGCTGAAGCTCTCGCAGGGTGGCTCCGCCTCCGCTTAGATGTTCTCGGCCTCTCTGCGGGCAAACTCCCGGATGTTCTCCTGTGCGCCGCTGCGGGCGGGAGGACGCCGTCGGATGCTCTGCCCGGACGAGATGAGGTCTGCGTAACCTCGTGAGTGAGAAAAGGCGTAGGCAGAGCGGCGGGAGCGCCTGCCCCGCTGGAAGGGCTCCTGCTTTGGCTTCTTCTCTTCCATCTGCATTTCGTACTTCTTCCTGTTTCTCTGAACCTGCAGGATGAAGAGAAGTAAGGTCAATTCTTACAAAGTGCGCTTTTATAGACTGTCCTGAAGGACTGAAGCACGGAGCGACGCCTCACTTTGTCTCCAACAGAGGGCCAGATGGTTTTATAGAGGAACTGGATGCAGATGACGGGCAGCAGGCTGATGCCCACAGTCAGGATGACGGTGAGCCACAAGTAAGGCTGACGCAGCGCGTTTGACGCAGCTCCTGCAAACACAGAGGAAACAACCGTTACAGCAGAAAAGACTTCAGCTTTTCCACTAGTGCCCTCAATTTTACAAATGTAAATGAAACCGAGAAGAAAACTCAAATAGGAAAAAAAAGTTGAAATAATTCATATTCTGTGCAGCGTTAGATTTGAAAAACCAAAGAGACAGAGAGGCACTGTAGATACGGATCTGCTGAAGAGTCATGGTGCATTGTGGAAAAGTCCCAGAATTTAAGTCGTGAACTCGCCTAAACAGCCAGAGTTAAGTTGATAAGTATTGCATTAGTTACATTAAGCATAGATTTAAATGTAAACTAAAGTCACAAAAAAATAAATAAATAAATAAATCACATCAACCCTTTGGAACCTAGTGCCTAAATCTCTGTTTTTACCTCTATTTTCAATTTGAAAGTCTACCTGCTGCTTATTTTGTATAATTTCAATCAGTACAATGTGACACTACCTTTATTTTGTCATTTTTACATGTTGTATTCACACACCAGACATAAAATCATGCAAAAACAGAAAATTCCATCTGGAAAAATGGGATTCATTTCACTGTAGAAACCCCAAAAGTGTTTAATTCTATGTTGTAAAAACAGTTTGTTAAAGTTTTTGGGGTAATTTCATAAAAACAGCAAGAATGAATTCTGTTAAACTAATCGACATGTTTGCAAAAATACAAAAATGAACAGTTTCTGTTGACAGAGGAACATCAGTGACCTCACCTCAATAAAATGACCTTTATGTTGTTATACAGTGACTGTACTTCAGTCTGCCTGTGTGGTTTCAGCTTCCAGGCAGCCCAAAAAAAAGAACTTCTCTCATAAGAGCTCTGCTGTCCAGTTGACTTTTTCCTGGAATTGTAGTTTTTTTTTCTCTTTTCTCTCATATTTTCCTTATGTTTGTGAAAAATAATCAAAAAGGTTTTTGGTATACGCAGTGTTGGGCATCTCACTTCAAAAAAGTAATTAGTTATAGTTACTAGTTACTTCTCCCAAAAAGTAATTGAGTTAGTAACTCAATTACTGCATCTTCAAAGTAATTAGTTACTTGGAAAAGTAACTCGTTTTAAATTACTCTTTAAATATGGTAATATTTTGTATTTTTTCCTGCGTTACAAATAAAAAAAATAATTTACATTCAATAATAGATGATAACCGACAATAGTATACTGGTATAGTTTTCCAATGGAGTCATATTGTCTAAGTTTAGGATACACATGAGAGAGGGTTTAGGGAAAGAATTTTCAATATTTATTTGTCAGAATTATCACACAAAACACTGCAACAAGTGGTATATAAAAAATGTAACTTCACACAAAAAAGGTAAACGTTTCAACTATTAACATACTTCAAGTATCTTACCTACAACTATAATTAAACAAAATGGCTTAAAAAACTGAAAGTGCAAAACAATAATAAATTAATAAACTACAATTATTAACCCATATTTCTGCTAAGAGGAGCAGCTCTCTGCATCTCTTTTTTCTCTCCCAAAATCCCGCAGCCCCGCCCACTCGCTCCGGAGTCTGCTCACTGCGTTGATCTGTGCGCGCTCGTGTCTGTCTGTGTTGTGTGTTTTATAAATATTACCCCGTTTCTGCTAAGATGAGCTGCTCTCTGTCTCTCTGTTGTCGTTTTATTAATTCCTGAAACTCCTCACTCCGCACCGGAGTCTATCCACGTTGATCTGCGTGTGTACGTGTCTGTGAAAAAAGAAAAAAAAGTGTGCGTGCCTGTCTGTTTTGTGTGTCACTGTGCTCGCGCGCGCACGTTTGTGTTGTGATTGTATGTTTATATCCGTGTCTACCGCCTGTTTAGATACAAAATTATGATCACATTTGTCAATCGTGGCATTTTATTGTGAAAAACTGGTTATATTTTGAAAAGAAACCGGATTTTCTCATGTATCTTGATGCAACTTGGGGCGCGCAACACAAGCAACTTTCGGGTGCGAAGCGCCCAGCTCCAGCAAGATCATCAAACTTTGAAGTAACGCGCCGCGATTTACACGAAGTAACTATAACGGCGTTACAGCGAGGATGAAAGTAATTAGTTAGATTACTAAATTACTTGATTTATAACGCCGTTAGTAACGCCGTTATACTTAAACGGCGTTAGTCCCAACACTGGGTATAAGTTTGATCCAGCTGGATTTCAGTGTTCTGCTCAAGTTCAAACTACACAGGTGGGGGCGTGTCTGTCCACTCTGAACTGCTCGCCTCTCATAACGGGGGTGGGCGGGACTTTTGCAGTGAACCGCTGAGTTTCCGCAATTTTAGACAACACCAGTGCTGGATATTGTGGAAAACTCATCTCAGTTGCCATCCCAAAATAATATTACAATCGTTTTCCTCGTTGTTAGGTTTCTAATAGCAGAAAGCTCTGTTAGGCTCCGCCCACCATCCCGGGTGCGCTGCCCTGCATTGCAGCTGTCAGATTGAAGTTTAGCCTCATTTATCAAAATAAATTATCGCTTTTGTCCAAAAACTACAAAAAAATGACATATTCTCTCTATATTTCAATAAAATCGCAATCACAGAATATAATAAAAAGTTTACGTTTATTTTAGACAGTTCTATTACGCTGATCTGACAGCTGCACTGCAGGACGCCTGAGGGTGTCCATCGGTACCAGAGGGCTGACCAAATGACTGAAGAGGTAGCACAGATTTATGGGTTGTCCACCAACACTGAAACATGATGTAATTTCGGTCTGGGCATGCACAGTGGGTGTGGGTGGGAACATATCAAGGGTAGGACGGATTGGCAGAACACCTTAAAAAAAAACAACAACAAAAAAAACACTCCTTGACGTGCCGTAAACCGTCGACTGTTTACACATTCACCATGAATTAGCCAATTCTAAAATGGTGAAGCGCCGCTTTTCTCCGATATGCAACCCATTACCAAGTGTTGCATAATGGCACAAATCTGCTTTTCCCTGTGACAGAACCCAATAGAATTACATTAATTTTGAGTAATGGTAGTAAAAGAATGTAACTAGAGCTAAAGTTCAGGTGTTTAAGGGTTAAAGGGTAAAAGGTACAAAACTGAGAAGAAAAATGCAACAACAGAGAAGTCACTTGATGGTGTCAGTTGATGTACCAACCTGTGAAGGTGAAGACTGAGGGGAAGATGACGTGGATCCCAGCACTATGGATGTCAAACATGATGCCAAAGTAGATGGCTATGCTGCCCAGGACAGCAAAGCAGTTCACAAAAGTCCAGTAGGAGGTGTCCAAGGAAATCTGATTAACAAATGAGTGAAATGTTAATGCAAAAGAAAGGAAAATTTCTTTGGAATGAGTCAAACAAGCTCCAGTTTAACTATTAAAGAGCCACTGGTGTTTTTGACAGATTCTTGTAGCATTTTTCTCAGGATGGAGGACCTGTATAAAGTAATTTAAGATTAAAATCATGAATTAGGAGCAGAGGACGTTTGTGGCCCAGTCCCTCTTTTTTTTTGGGGGGGGGGGGAACTACCCTACTCCATCCTGATGCATCCACTCACAAATAGATCCATGAACGGAGTCTGGATCTAAACTGTACGACAGGATAGCTTTAATAGGCCTATAGCTAACCGTTTTTTGTTATGCTAATGTTAGCTTGGGGTTGTGAGGAGCTGTCAGCTAGTAGGTAAACAGAGGAATGCTGGGAAATTATTTAGGGTTACTTCTGCATCCTGCCAACAACTGAGGCGAATTATGAGCTCCTGCTGCTCTGCAGAAACTACGTCTTAAAAAAACAGTTTTTTTTTGGCTAGAAGCAGCATAATCAAAATTAAGACCATCTGGGAAGACTGACAATAGATCAAAATAGAGTTGGAGTAGAACTATAAGACCTTCTGTTTACTGGGCTTTTTCTCCGATTACAATCCTGAGATGTAAGACGTCATGAGTGAGGGGCTGACCTGCAGGTTGACTGTAAAGATCAAGGAGGAGGCTGTTACGACAGCAAAAGACTGATAGTCAGACGGGGCCTCTCCATCCTGCCCCATTGTCTGCAGGAACGCCCCGTAAGGGATGAAGAAGATGATGAGCGAGACGAAGATGCCGTGGAACAAGCTGATGAAGAAATTCTTGTAGTTGAAGAGCGTCCCCTGCTGACCAGGAATGTAGAGCTTTGGAAATTTCAGGCTCAGTCTGTCATTCACGTCCTGCAGGAAGACGAGGACTCGGGTTAGAGCAAATAAAACCCGACTAAAGCAGAAGTCTTTTAAATGCTGAGCGTTCATGACGATGCCGTTTCTCACCTGGTCGAGCAGTCCAACAAGAAGAACAGGTAAACTGCTGTAAGCCAGATTGTAAAGAGTGATGAACCAGTCTTCGTAAGCAGTCTGCCAAAACAAAAACAATCCTGTTGATGATTCATGAAAAAAAATGTTTCCAGGACAAAGCTGCAGCCATCAAACTCCCTCTCAATAGATAAGAGTACTGCAACCAAGATGTTCAGTCCTGCTAAAGAAACATTCAGCTGCTGCTGTTCGCATGCAGGAGATTTCTGAATAAAATAAAAGTAGAATTAAAGACAACATATTAAGATTTTATTTTCTGCCTTTTTTTAAATCTAAACTAAGGTTAACATTTATTTTGAGGCTACGTCTAGTTTATCCTCTGACTTTATTCCTCGTTATTAAAAATGCAGTGAAAAAAATAATTTTCTGTAACTGCTAAAGTGAAACCATCAAATATTGGGTTTATTTTACTTGAGGATAATGAGCTTTTTAGAGATTAGAATCTAAAAACTCTAGCAGCCCTAAACGTTCTTCTCCAGCTCTAAAGTGTATGCAATTAGGAATGCAAATAGATTCTTTTGTTGTCCAACTTGAATTGTTCACTTGAGACCCGCCCCACCTCCCCACACAGGCTGTGGATGGAGACCTACCTGTGAGGAGTATCCATTGAAGAAGGAATACCAGAAATGAACCAGAGTGAAAGAGAAGTTCTTGAAGAAGAAGAAGCGCAGGAACTTGCACATTCGGATGTAGGACCATCGGCCGTGTACCAACAGGAGGCGCTGCAGGTAACGGAACTGAGCGAAGGCGTAGTCGCTGGACATGACGGCCTGCATGCCCTCCTGTCCACTGATCCCCACACCAATGTCTGCAGCTGGAGACGGACGCAGAACGGATCAGAACCACCGTCAACGAGAAGTTGCAGGGCTGGAGTGGCGTCCAGCTCTGAACTTACTCTTGATCATGTTGACGTCATTGGCTCCGTCTCCGATGGACAGCGTCACGGCCTTCTTGTACTTCTTCACCAGACTCACCACATTAGCTTTTTGTTTGGGGGTCACGCGACAGCAAATGACCGCCTCACACTCACAGGCCATGTCCACAAAGTCGATCTACAAGGAGAAATGTCACACAATCCCAGCACCAGGTGTCAACTCAAACACCAACAATAATGTGCAACTAGTACACTGAAACATCAGTTTTACCTGTCTCATTTCCTTCTCCCACTCGTTCATCGGTTGTCCATCCTGAGGGTTGCTGGGTGGAGGACGTCTCCCCAGACGACGGAGACGAAGGCGGCGACGTTTCTTCTTCTTTTCGTACAGAATCTCATTCTAAGAAAACAAAAATCCCTCAAGACTAAATAAGGAAATGCACAGAAGGTAGTCTGCACAGACTAAAGGTTAACTAGATTTACTCCAAGGTAGAGCAGCCATAAATGATTTTAATAGTCGATTAATCAGATTATTTTTTTCAATTAGTCCACAAATCTGCTTCCTCTTAATGGAACACAAGCCCAACTTGCAGATATTGCACTGGAGACTTTTTTCTTTTCTTTTTTTTTATGTTTCTCACACTTTCAAGCTCCGTTGGTGTTGTTATGGTACCCGAGTCTTCCCAGAACTCCCTGTGACATCACCACTGACCCGGATTAGCACTACTGCGCATGTGAGTCAAAGACAATGGTCGATGCAACATTAGAAAGTGTGTATCATAGTTTTGAGATGACATTTTTTTTAAAGAAAAAAAAAAAACGACTTCTAAATTAGTCATGGACTATTTCATCCACTAATCAACTAATTGTGGCAGCCCCACTCCTAAGTAGAAGAAGACTAACCAGCCATCCTCCAGTGATGATCAGAGCGTTCTTGCCCGGCTCTGTGAAGAAAGACTCTTCAGGTCTCTGTCTGGCTCGCCGAAAATTTGTTGGAGCCTGATGTCTTCTGGTGGCCTGACGAACACTCAGCTTCTCACTGCAAACCCAGAAATCAAGAAGTTACAGAAGATCATGCATGATACCAGATTCCATTAAAGTTCTCAGATTCTGCTAAAATAGCAAGAATTGAGAAATTAAGACAAAAAAGAATCAAGTTGAGGAAAATAAATTCAATAAAATGTATCAAATCTCTGCCATTACAGTAACTATGACCAGCACTTCTGCATTGGTGTCTGCTTCAGGAATCCTGGTGTGCTGTGAAACCCTGAGTCTTGGACAAGTAAGCAGGTCTGAGCTCTACTTTCATGTCAGCTAAGACGTGGAAGTTAGGACTGTCATCTGAACGCAGCTGCTCATAATGACATGCTGTGTGTGGAATTGGCTCCTCTCTGAAACGAACCTGGATAACATGAGGTGTCTGCACAGGTTCTGCACAAGCAGACATTTCATTCCACTTACTTGACGTCTTCTCCATAGTGAATGTGCATGTCATCCGTCAGCAGGGAGCAGGAGTATCCGATGTTTTCTGCAGTCTCTGGAGATCCGTAAGAAAGAAAACCTTGAGTTTAACCTCCAATGTCTCCATGTTATTTGCTGTGGAATTGCATCCATTCTGTCCTGCAGTATGAAGCATCAGGACACACCTTTCTTATCTCCAGTCAGGACCCAGATCTTGATGTCAGCCTTGGCCAGTGTGGCGATGGTCTCTGGAACTCCGTCCTGAAGCTTGTCCTCGATAGCTGTTGCTCCAATGAGCTAAATTTAAATGTTTGACAACATACATAAAGATGAAACTCATCTTTAACTTATTTAATATTATGCTAAAGGTTTTAATCTGCAATAGTCTAGTTATTTCCATCAAAACAACTGCTTCCTCTTCTCACCATCAGGTCCTTCTCCACCTCTTCATATACTCTGTCAAGGGCGGCGTCTCGGTCGACCATGACCAGCTGGGCCTCTTTGTGTTTCCTGGACCAGACCTCGTACTCGTTTGCACTGATGTCTTTGTAACACAAGCACAGCGTCCGCAGGGTATCGTTGGCAAAGTTCTACAACAACAGGAGCAGTCAGACGCCTCGTCTCCAAAGACCTTTCAATGACAGCTGTAGAAATAAAGACCGCATGAACCCACATCCAGAGCCGTCTGTGTGGTCTCCCTGTATTTGGTGTTTTGGGCGAGTCGCTCATAGATGACTGTGTCTGCACCCTTACAGTACAGACGAATGCGACCGTCAGGAAACTTCACTAAAAAAAAAAAAAAAATCAAACAAAGTAGAGTTAGACAAGATCACATGATCCAAATGTACGAGAAATTCTCGCACCTCCTCAGCATATTCACCAAAAAAATAAAACTATCAATATTTTACAAAAAAACTAGTGGCTGAAAAACCAATAGCAAAAAGATTAAATTCCCTGTAAGATTTTCCTCCAGAGATTGTAAAGAAGCCGACTGATGATCATCCGTCCCTTTATGTTTGAACAGGCATTCAGTCCAGCTCATTTACAGGATCGCCGCTTATGTTTACAAATATTTATTTACTGTGTGAGAGCAGTTCACAACAAATCTAGGGCAGGGGTGTCAAACTCAAGCCCTCGAGGGCCGACGTCCTGCTGGTTTTCCAGAAACCCTGCCTTATCTGCTGCCGATTACCTGGATCAGGTGTGTTTGCTTCTATGGCAGAGTGGTTGGAAAACATGTAGGACACCGGCCCTCGAGGGCTGGAGTTCCACACCTGAGCTATAGAGTGAACGCAACTCAATTTCCATAGATTTTCTGTCAGCAAAGCAGTTTCTGGTTTATGAAGCTGGTCTGGGGTTTAGCCTGAAGCTAACGTGTGATGATTGTGTTCGTACAGATAATAGACATCCGCTTGCGATCGGAGTTGAAGTCCAGAAGAGCCAGCATTTCATAGGTCTTCTCCTGTCCCATCTCCATGATGGTTACAGTGTCCTGCGTTCGTGACAGGAACACGAACCCGAAGTTCCTGGCAGCTGTCACCAGAGCGCCCTCGTCAGGAGATGCAGCCTGGTACACCAGTTCACCTGGACACACGAGCAGAAGGTGTCAGCCACAGTTTCCTCTGTACCCCTTGTTCTTATTTGCATGTTATTCTGCATCTCTGTCCATCCATTTGAGCTTAAATGAGGTTTAATGTCTTTGAACAGAGATGTTCTAGTTTATGTCATCATTACACATTTGACCGATGGCATATCTCCAGAATTACCATCTTTGTTGTCCACCATGACAGTGTGGCAAAGTGAGAGCAGTTTGAAGAACTCCATGGCCTCTTTGTCCTTCTTGGACTTGACATTAGCAACCAGTAGATGATCCATGAACTGGAACTTTTTGTCAGCATGCTGGTTCCAGCTCCAATCCACAGGCTGAAAGCAAACAACGTTTCAGGATCACTCGTTTTTTCACACATTATCACACATGCAATACTTTGGTCTCAAACGGAACTTGTTAAAAAGCTCTCTTAACACTTACCTTTCCTCTGTCAAGTGACACCCCCTCAGCAGTGGTTGGGTTGCCTGTTGGGTAAAGAGTAAAAGCACAAAGTCATTTCTGTTTTAAGGAGATTCTTCCACTTTTGCCGTAGAAAAGGAATGGGGGGGGGTCAGGTTTCTGAAATGAGTAACCTGCAAAGTTGGAGCTATGCCACTGTTCCTCTACATGTTTTTAATGATTTAATGATCTAGTGAAACATTAAAAAAACTGTTCATGTCCAACGTTGTCTGAGAGCTAAAACACATCAAATGAATAGTGCGTGTACGTGCTTCTGCAGGCCGAGAGCACGCACGGTTCATTATTTATCCATCATTTATGCCACAGGGGAGCCAGCAGACATCAACAGCTTTAAGTTCTAGCAGGTCAAGTCTTTACGCACCGCTTTGACTCGGCATGATCAGCTCATCTTTGATTCAAAGCGGTCGAGTCATGGTACCGACAGATTTAGATTCAAAGGAGGAAGAAGTGATTAATACTTGCTGTAGTTCTTTCATTTTTAGCTCTTGGAGGCAGTTTCCAAAAAGTGAACACCGGAGCTCCAGTGTTTATGTTCTTTGATTTACTGTAACTTTTTAACTGTTAACACGATCAACATAGTTCCAGTAGAATCTACTGGAATTATGTTGATTGCGATTAAAAGCAAGAGTTAAAAGCAAAATGCTCAAGTTGACTGTGGTATTCTGTGCTGGCAGTTATGGATGGATCTACTTATACAAGTTGGTCAAAGTCAACACTGATGGGGCGGTACCGTAGCTGCGTCCGGCAATGGTGCACTTCTTGAACTGCATGATGTTCTGCGTCAGAGTTCCTGTCTTGTCAGAGAAGATGTACTGGATCTGGCCGAGCTGCTCGTTGAGGGTCGTGGTTCGAGCCTGCCAAGCGTTAGGGAGGCTTTTGTGAGCGCAAAAACAAAACCGAAACCACAACCGCCAACAAGTTCAGACAACAACAAATATGCTTAGAATGAGGCCCCTGGTTAAACTTAATACACGGACCATTACAAACTAGGAAACAATGAGGGTCGTGTTCATAGCTCCTGGAAACATTTCACTCAGATTAAATGTGGATTTTTAAATTACATTTTTCAGTTTGGTGAAGACAGTAATCACAAAGTTATCCCTGGAGGTAGGAAATGGAAATGTGTGGCATGCTGGAACAATGTATCAATAAAACGACAGCAGTTTTAAAAACCCTCAGAACACAACATGATGTTCAACTTTATATTATCTCTGAAGAATTGTACCTTAGCTGGAGTGTCTTTCTCTGCAAAATACATCTGCAGGTCCCAGTTGATGAACTTGCTCTGGCCCAGACGGATGACTTCCACGCTGCACAAATATAGAATGACAGAAAAGCTTATTTTGAAGGCCTGGAGATGCTCTTTGACTACAGTCTCTGGAAACATCCTTAAACACAATCAGGAAAAGCAAGACCTGATGTGTTGCAGAAACTCGATCTTATCGAAAGGAAAAAAAAAAAAAAATCTGTCGATGGAAAAGATAAAACAACCCACTTAAGGTGTTCTAGTCACAGAAACAATACCAGACACAAATGTGGACACTGGTCTCTTCTAACCACAGACGCCGTGTCCCAACGCTTGAACAGTAGTGTTTATTCTGCTCATTGGGATGGATTTTAAAAACCAGTAATTCTGTCTCAGAGAAGGTCCAACTGGAGTCAGTTAATCTTATTATCAAGTATTACAAGCCAATGTGATAGAAAACAGGCTGAGATACATTCAAAGCAGTTTGATTTAGAATTAAAAGCTACTGAAAAGAGAATTCAAATTGTAGGATTTGCATAAACACGACATGACAGAAGACGCTCTTATTGAAGGAAAAACGAAAACTGGAACTCAATCCGGGAGCAGGCAGTGCTGTATTTGGATGCTTGCATTGTTTTTAGTGATGGATCAGGGGGTCGATTAGATGTTCTGGATCTCTCTCCTAGTCTGCACTCTCCTGCTTCCGCAACAACACGTCCTCATTCCCGGGTCGTCACATATTGACGTTTGGTTAAGGACTCTCCACGTCATTTTTTGATCTTCTGGGTGTCCCCAACTCGTTTTTTTGAACATGCTGGCTGTTCACATTAAATCACGGGTGCCCAACCTTCGGGCCACAAACTGGGACCCAGAGCTCGCCGAGTGGATTGAGTCCATCACCACTTCGGACCTGTCACCGCATCCAGGCCCCGTTCACACACAGTTCTGGGCCTGGTATTGCATCCGGGACCGCGTCTGGTGCGAATATTCGAGTATGAACATTCTCAACGTCCAAATTGCTGATTCATAATCTTTATAAATATAGTAAATTATCATGTAGTAAAATATTACGTTTTATTTCTGAACTAAAACAAAGCCAAATGAGCGGATACTGTCAACGGAAGTAAACAAATCTTCAAAATAAAGTGTCAGTGAAGGATTCTGTTTTCAAAGTAAAACTAGTGAGAGCTTTTTTTAATCACTGAAAATATACTTTGCTTATATCGTGACATATATATCGTTATTGTGATATGAAATAACTTGTATCTTGATATAAAATGTTCTCCATAACGCCCAGCACTAGCACGTGTAATGGGGTGCGTTTGATTGGTATAGTACCGGCATAACAAAAAATCTACTTTCACCGCTGGATATTAGCAGTGACTCTCTTATGAACAGACAGACGCATGAATCCTTGATCAAATCGGATTTTTAGACTCTTAAAACAGAAGACTACTTTGCTTTTGACCCAGATCATAGAGTACAAACCCACTGACCTGACATAGAGAGAGATGGGCACCATTGTGTTGAGCACGATAATGTATCCCCAGAAGCTCAGGAAGCCTCTGTAAGTGGAGTTGTAGTCCAGGCCGTCATAGAGGTACCACGCCTTGGAGCCGATCTGATCATACCAGAAGGTGTGGCCTATTCCCAGACCAGCCGCCACCAGGATGAGCAGAGCAAAGATCTAGAGGGCAGGAAACAGGAACACGGTTCTTCATTTTAGCTGAGGATTACGGGAAAAAGTTCCAATAAAAAGCAAGAGATGACTGAGTCTTACCGTGTACACCATGTAGTTCATCAGCTCGTCGATCTTCGTCCTCTTAAACCGGGTTTTACCGCTGTTTTTCATGATTTTGGTGTCCGCTCCTTTAAGGAAGGACACAGTCATTCTTCAACAACAATCCCATTATAGAGATGTTTTCATCTCATTAACTACAGTGGAGTTTAATTGAAATAAACTGGAGCAGATTCATCTTTATAGTCACATCTCGTGGTTTAATTTGGACATTTCAGTTGAGTTGGGGAGAAGCTGCAGGTCCTCATGCAATGCACCCACCCCCCACCCCAATCATTTTCAGCTTCAGATTGCTGGCGTTACATATAATAATATTATTACAGTGAGGATCCAGTGTTTAGCCATGAGGATGTGCAGCCTGCAGGCACAGACCTGCAAATATGACCAGCCCGTGACACACGTCTGTGTTTCTGATTTTGCAGCCTCGGAGCAGCATGTTGTCCAGCTCCAGAGGATACCGCTCGCCGTTCCACAGCATCGTTCCTAAAAACTTATCCAGACGGTTGTTGGGCTCTTCACATTCGATCAGGGCTGCAAAACAGACGAGACAAAGCAAGAGGGATTTTACATCAGACAGACAAAAGGGACTCCTGTCGTATGTAGAACTGGAAAAGTGTGTGTCTTAAGATCACTAAAGCTGGAGCTACATGAACTGCTGTCATCTTAGATGAAATGCACTGAGGTTAGGGTTCAACTACAGGGACACAAAAACACCATCATCAAGTTAAAACAAAACACCCACCCAAGCAGCTCCACTAACAAGAACTTGAACTAGCCGTGTTTTCTGGATTAAGCTGAGAGCTGACAGGACTGTCGTCACATAGAAGGAGGTGTTGTTGTGACCCGAGGTGACATGAAAGCCAGGACTATTTGTTCCATAATTTGCTGACTCAGAACCTATTGATGAACTTTGTCACTGTATTGGAAATATGTAGTAGAAACCTATAACAAAAAAAAAAACAGACTATGTTTATGTTGTTAACAGACTTTAATTAGAACAAAATTCTGCTGCATGACTGGAGATTTAGACCAGACAGGGAAAATTTGACCCCGATTTGAGATCCATGTATTCTTCCAAAGGGGTTTGAATTTCTCAAATTAGACTTGTATTAGTAAAAGCTTGAAAACTTTGAAAAATGCTTACAGTCAGTGCTGAAAAATGTCTTATGAACTGGATCATGACAGAATTAGGTCATACTAGGTGTGTTCCCATCTAGTCGGAAATTTTGCAAATTGGAATTTCGATAAATTCTCATAAAGGAAACGCCACAATTTCGAGAAAAAAAAAAAACTCACTTTTTTTTGAAGAAAAAGTTTTTGCAGTTTGAAGAGGTGCCATTTGCGGCGTACCGAAAGAGAAATTTTTCGCAAAACTGGAATGGAAACACTTTTTCAAAATAAATGCGTTTGTTGGTATGAAGTGTCTGTCCTGAGCGCAGCGCAGCGGTCGCCTCGAGAGGTCCCACAGCTTCACAGCTCATTATAAATTGCATATCATACAGAATAATACAGCTCCGCCATAAAATCAACAACCAAAGTTTCATCTTCACTGCACTTTTCAAGCTGGCAGCCTGAATGAGACACAGAAGTCTCCGTTGAGGATGAGCGCGAGCACCGTGACAAACTTAATGGATCTTGTCATATTTAGAAACAGAAAACAAGATCCAGCTGCTCACTTGTTAGGCTGGTTATTTTTTTTTTAAATGCTTGAACGGGCTTCTCACGTACATCTGATGAGACTGTAAATGGACTAAGGGTGCTGCACGCACGCGGGACGCAGGCAACACTCAGTCACGTCATCCAAATGCTCCCATTTACTGAATCAAATAAAAAAATACTTGTTCTCATCCATCGCCGCGCTTTTAATGATTTAAGGATTTAATGGAAACTGTGTCATTTTGAACAGTTTTGCGCAAATGTGTAATGGAAACGCAGCTAATGACAGAAAGTTGTATTAAACCCAGTCTCCTCATGACTGTTTGACTCCATCACAAAGATGTCTTTGTCAAGCCCTGGGAACCTTTTGTTATGAACTGGATTAGACATCATCACGGTTAAGAAACCATTTATGCTCAGACACTAAATACCTACTGTCTTTTTCTGTCTTTGTTCCTTTGCTACTTGTTTTCTACATGTGTTAATTATGACTTCTTGCACTCATAATTTATCTTTGTACTCATGGCCCAAGCATTGGGTTTCTGTGTAGTTATGTTGCTTTAAATGCTTTAATTGTTTTAAAGCAGTAAATATATATTGGAAACAAAACAAACTTGACATAAGGTCACCTAATCGTTTTATTCAGTTCTTTGCTAAATTAAATTAAAAAAGAAAACAGTTCATTTTGTCTGTTTTTATTTGAAGGCTCCATTTTCAACAAATCATTATTAAGGATTATACATGTGCATCCAAATCTATTAGTGTAGCATACCTATTTCACTATAATCATTTTCTTCTTGATTCTCTAAATTGTTTTTCATTCCGTGTTTGGCAGCCTCCATCAGAGTGTGGATGGGACTGTGACTAAAGCGCTTCAGGCCTCCTAAGACGGTAGCAAACCACTCAGCTTCAGTGTTCTGAACCCTCTTTTAATCTCGTTCTTAAAGAGTTCATCAACAGGACAGTACCATCAAAACCTGCCAGCTGTCTTTCTTCTTGCAGCATCTCATCGGTAACTCTGAGCCCCATCTTAAACTTCAGATTGGTTTCCCTGCAGCACAAAACACGCACAAACATTTACATTTCAGCAGAAAAAGACCAGAGTTACACAAACATATTCAAAGTTCTAAGTATGTACTTAAAACGATAGAAAGTAAATAAAACTCAGCTGTTTTCTAATTATTCTATTAAACTATTCTACCTTTTTTTAACTAAAAGAAAACAAATATCAGATTTTTGTTGCCTTACTGATTCTTCCAGTGATGAATATATAACAATTTGAATGTCCTGATGGGCTAGATTTATTTGCTTTTCTGGTTAAAAAAAAAGTTAAAGACCGGTTCTGTTCTTGAGAATCATACTCAGTAAATGTACTCATTGAAAAATGTGTAGACCTGATGTTCAAGAAGTTTTCAACTGAATTTGTAACAAGCTACAAGGAGCCGACCGATTATCTGGAACACTGAGCAATGACAAGAAGACCAAGGATTCTATTCAAATCATGCTTCTGTTTTTACTTGATTAAGAAAAACATTTCATTAAATCAGTTTTAGAAACAAAGGAGATGTGTCCTTTCTTTTTCTGTTGAAATCCTGCTCTGGGCTGTAACTTCGTCCAGCTCGTTGATAAAAAGGTCCCCAATTCCATGAGACAAACAGAACAGTCGAGTCTTACCCATCGAGTTCAGCCGTTTCCACATAACACAGACTGTTTGGGTTGGAGCTGGATAACAGCAGGAGATCAGCCTGGACAGAGTTCAGGATCAGATTACATCTGTCAGGATATCTAAAGGACTTTCAATACATATTTAACAAAGATCCTTCATATATACAAAACATTTTTTAAATAAGACATTGATTTAATTTGCAAGTTTGTGTCAAAGATGACCCAAATTCTGCATCTCCATTTTCTAGCAGAACTGTGGGGCTGCAGCAGGTTTTAACCAACACCAGCACGCTCTGAACTAAACAGTCAATGTAAAAGTAAGATTAAAACATGTTATCGTTTAAAGTATCTTTGGTAATATATGCAGACTATCTTCCCTGCTGAATATTATGTTGTGTAGATAAAACATACACAAAGCAGCTTCTTAAGAAGCAAAACATTTCTTCCTGCTTTGCTTCTTCGAGGAAACCGTCTGACAGTCGTGTTTCCCTTTGGTTCCTGTGCATACAAAGGCAGTGCAGTTTGCATAGCTGTTTGCATCTAAAGAACACAGATTCTGCAGTGTGCTGGGTCCTGCCTTCATTTTACTCCTTCACAATGACTTGTTTTTTAGACGCCCCTGTGAGCAAAAGCCAACTCTGCACTTCCTCATCTGCATGGAAAGTTCTCACATTTACAGAACCAAGATTTTCCTTCTGTGCAAGTTTCTTAACGACCGGTAAAACCTGAAAATTGGAGAGACAAACATTGTTTCTTCGTTGTCTCTGCTTAGACGTTTTAATGTTTAAATGAAGCCATGTACTTTATCTGGTGTGGTTCAGCCTCCCGGTCTGCTGTCAGTTATTCCTCTTACAGGGGAGTTAATTTTCATGGTCACACTGGATTGATTCAGATTAGGAAAAGTGTTTAGGTCAACTCTGATACCGGTATAAAGTCATTCTTCTTGAGTCGAACCACATCCCCGACTTGGATCTGCCTCCATCTAGACTCCTGGAAGCTGCAGCAGAAAGAAACCATCAGTTTCAGGCTGTTACACGTTTGGCAGCAGGAAGTTTGGGTTTTTGGTTCTGACCTGCCGTTCAACAGCACCTCGCACTTCCTGTTGTTGATTTCCTTGTCCATTCGATGACGTGCCTGCAGGGCACACATTTTCATAAAGCACTGAAACAAACACTGCACTAAAACACACAAAACACTTGTGACCGCTAATCAGACTAAAACATCTTAGAGACGGATTCCATCATCAGAATGAAGCCTTACCAGATCATCCACCAGATCTTTGATGGCAGTGATCCCCAACACCACCACCAGAGGAACCAGAGTGGTATACCAAGGCAAGGTGGTGATTTGAGGAATGATCTAGAAATAAAACAACAAATGACTTCTCTGCTCTGTAGCTAAAGACAGCGGCTCAGAGTCCAGATTTACCTGAAGGATGAGCAGAGCCAGGAAGTAAAGGTTGGCAGCTCTCTTAAACTGTTCGTACAAGTTGAGGGGGATGAAGGTCAAGACGTTGTATTTGTATGTCTTGATAGCATTTCCCTGCAGAAAAGAAGATGGTCACCAAAGACACCAACAGTTTTTGAGAATAGAAAGCCTCGTCCCTAAACTAATAACCAACTGATGCATGAAGTACAGAGCCTGAAGAGAAACCCTGGAACAGTTCGACTCTATAGGACCCAAATTTAGTCCATGACACATTTAGTCCATGGAAAGGAAATAAGGCACAATGACAGATTCAGTTATTATACAAGCTTAGTGTTGGATCAGTGGCAACAACCTCGATAAAAGCCAATACTGAAGAGCATCAAGACACTTTGCTCTCCCCACCATCAATCCATTCACATGTTTGATAAAGTTCAGTCCACTGTTTTTCACATCAGAATAATCATTATTAGAACATTCTAGAACACTGTATGGTCACATGACTGATCAATTCAGAGACTGGAATGATGGTTGATCACTTTCTGCTGCATCACATGTGTTGGTCACTGTGTGGAACTCGGTCGTTTTTACGTTCTAGTAAATAAACCTACCATGTCTCAACCCTCGTGGTATTTTTGATTGTTAATCCAGTTATGTCAATTATGGAATGATTTTAGAATGGTATTGGTGGATTTGAGGGGTGGGACTTGCCCTGTTCATTGTTCCACAGCAGAACCCAGCTGTGCTTCAGCTTGAATTCACCATCAGATGGAAATTTTTCAGCATTTTTGTTGCACTATAGAATTCATGGTTCAAATGACTCCAGTAAGTCCTCCAGGTTCTGAAACGGCCCCAGACCATTACACTACCACCACCTTGGCCACACGCACCCTCCAAAAAGTTCAACTTTTGTCTGCTTATTCCACAGGGGTTAAATATTTTCCAGAAATCATGGGAATTATTGGGACTTTTTTCTTGTAAAACAGAGAATTGAGGTTTTTCTCTCAGCAGAAATTTTGACTTTAAGTTCAAATCCAAATTCATTCCCTAACCCTCTGGTTCTTCTCTATTTGGAGCTTTAGCTGTGTCCTGGCTTGTTCTTTTAAGGGGAGCCGTAGTGACTCAGGGCTGACTGTTCCTCCGCCGCGGAAGACATTTCTAGGGTGTGCTCTGGTGCACAGAAGTCTACATTTAAATGTAAGTAGTGACTTGTTTTAGATTGATTTTTTAAAGTTAAAAAAACAATATTATGCATTTTTCCAACGCTGACAGGTACACGCAAACATAGATGACCATTCATGATTTCATTGAATGGTAGTAACATCTGGATTCCGTTTGGAGGGCTAAATGTAGAGATGGAGAGTAGCCGTACAGTTAGGGGACGGATTCGGCCAAAGTCTCCCATGTCAATGAAAATAAGAGTGCAAATTACATTTAAAATAAATAAATAAATACAATAACATTTAAAAAAAAAAAACACCTGAAACTGTGGCTTTTGGAGTCTCAAATGCTCAATCATAAATGACCAGAAATAAGATTTTTTTTTTTTTTTTTTTTACAAAGCAAGCTCTGATTTTAAAAATGATATTTATGTTCAAATTCTTATTTGTCCTTAATTATTCTACTTTTTTATTATTTTGTATTCTGTATTATAAACTCTGTTTCATTTCTTTTAATGTCAACCTGCCAAAAGACTCCAGATGGAAATTTGCCTAAAGCTATAATCTGGGACAGTTACATTTGATTATTGTTCATTAACATGCATCGTCCCTTTCTCAACAAAGTGAATTGATGTAGGAGGCTCACATCCCTATACACTGATCTTTTTCTTATTTTCATCGAGACAATAATTTAAAAAGGTCCTCTATTTAATGCGAGACAGTCTTCAAACTCAGTCTGTCACAAACAGTGGCTGTCATCCAGACCAGACCCCCGGCCCAGTCCCCCCAAAAACACACACTGCAGTCAGGAGTGACCAGCGACTCCTGGTACCAGGCTGGACAAGACGCACATGCAAAACGTTTGCTGGTCCTGCGCAGTACCGCTGAACCACAGACACCCAGTATTTAACAGTGTTCTGTAGACTAAATAAGGGTGACCCACCACATCGCCCTTGCATGCAAGCATGAGGATGTTTTCTATGACTGTATTTAACTCAATAAGATGGCGCTTTGAACGGGCTATAACAGAGTTTTAGATGTACGGTTTGTCCCCAATAAACTGATTTTTACAGACATCTTGGGAAAACTTCAGACTATGATAGTACAGACTAAACAGACATTTTCTGACCGTAATTATTACAGTTCTCAGAGTCAGTGATGCATCGGGACTAAAGTTACCACACTCATTCATTTTGATTGGTCCTTCATGTTAGTCCTGCCCCAACAATGGGGCCAAAAGTTTGAAACTGAAAATTTCAGATTTAAAAATGAAAAAGAGTTGAAAGTAAAAAGATTTGAAACTGAAATTAAGTTTATTTGAGAATATCACAAAGTTTTAGACATTTTCCCTTTTTTTTGCCAAACACCAATATTGTTTTTTTTTGGGGGGGGTCCAATATTTATGGCCCCAAAATAGCTCCACACACTTCTTGACTGACAATATGTGAAGCAGAAATGAGAGCTAACTCAGCTTTCTACAAACGTCAAACCAGTCGACTCATGTTTAAACTACTGACTTTATCCCCACACAGAGCTGTGTGCCTTTTGACTTGTTTCCTTTAAAAATAAAAACAATCTATATATATATATATATATATATATATATATACATACCAACATATTGTCAGTCAAGAAGTGTGTGGAGCTATTTGGGGGCCATGTATCTTTACCTATAATTAAACCAGTTTTATGAAGATGACGACACATCCCAGTTAGACAAACAAATGGTAAATCGGTTTGAGCCAAACACTTTTGCAAAGGGATTGTATTTAAGGATTCAAAAATTCCTCAGACTCATGATTGAGATTAAACTAAGAGCTGCACTCCAGCATCCACACACCTGTGGAGACGTGTGCTGAAGCTGAAGGAAACGGGACATGCGTCCTTCAGTACCCCATGCACAGAATTACTGCTTGTAATTAGGCTCACTTTTTTGGCCTGGGGTTTTTTTTTTTAAAGCATTCTTTATTACTTGAGGCTCAATTTCCTGTTTTACTAAAGGCACAGTTTGTGATGACAGGTTAAGCTTTAGTCCTTTAGTTCAGAAGCTGGAATTGATCTGAAGGAGCAGTGAAAACTCTCCATCTTCAGCTGACCTCTTACCAGACTCCAACATGAACAGTGTAAGCAGTTTCTAACACTTTTTGCTGCTCTTCCTTTTTCCGCCTGGCAGGAAGATCAGGTTTCTGTCTTTACAAAGACCGACAACAGTTTGCGTCAGACAAAAACCACTCAGTGCTGACGTTAGCCAGGCCAGGTCCCTCAGCTGGGGAGGCCCTCACAAGACGAGGATCATTTTCAACCTCCACAAAAAGGCTGGGGAGCCAGTTTTACTCATCAAACACACAAAAAAATGAATCCTGCATACAGCTTTGGTCTTTGTTTGACTTTCCTGACTGGGTGATTTGAACATGTAAATAAAGATGTTTTCCTATTGTAAAAGAAGGAATGTCCCTGCAGTGTTTCGCTGTGTATGCAAAGAACTGAGTTTGAATTCACACCAGCATCACATGACATGTGGCTCAACTTACAGAGTATCTGCTCTTCTTGATGCACAGGAAGACTTTCTTCTGAAACTCTGGCAGCTGGTGATAGGGGCGGTCATTGGCTTTCACCTTCCAGCCAACATCTGAAAAACAATGTAAAACCTGATGGGGGATTCTCTGTGGCTACTCAAAGCAGCTGGTTTCAGGACAGCAGTTACACCAGCCTCCCCTGAAATGACTTGAAGAGCATGTCTTTTGTCGAGTACACACCGGGGGCCCTTGGTTCCAGGTCGGGCTGCGGGACTTCTGGCTCCCCTTCAGATTCACTGTCAGAAGTGTCACCCAGTTCTTCGTCCGTTTCGTCATCACTGTAGGGCATGACCTCATCATCAGGCCGCATGGAGCCCTCCGAGTCTGCACGCTGCCGGTTCATCTTCGTAACTCAGGTTTCTGGAAAAAAAAAAAAGAAAAAAATCAAAGAACATAGACACTGGAGCTCCAGTGATAAAGGATTGAAAAGCTTACCAAACCCTGCAGGACTTTGGTAAAAAAAAAGTAGGCTAGGTTTAAGTGTCTGTAAAATTGACAAACATTCAGATTAACAGGAGCCAAAGAGTGACGGTGCAAGTCTGATCCACTAAATCTACTTTATACTTCACAAAACGCTGGAAGGAAGAACAAGGACCTGACTGAGAAGTGAAAACATCTTCCTTATGGGACAGGAGGGAATGACCAAACCAGTTTAGTTTCTGTTGTGGAATTTATATCAGGTTTAACAGGTTTTGGAATGATTATGTCTTTGCATTTGAATGAATGCTCTCCCTGATCTACGTGCAAAGCTAAAGTTAGGAGCGGGGCTGCAGATGAATGACAACAATGTTGACAGGTTTGCCTCCAGCTGGTGGTTCAGCTGACCCGCAGGCTGTCAGAGCTGAAAGGTTTTCTAGGATTTTGAGAGTTGATGGGACATTAGCTTTAACTGTGAGTCAGCCCAATGATCAAAACCAATAGAACCCAGAAGGCGACGATGCAAGTCCTTCATCTTGGACTTCCCTGCAAGTTTCTGCTGTGACCCGTGAGGCTGTAAAAGATTTTTCCTTTTTCTGGGTTCAAGTGCCATGTAAAAAACCTAAACACATGTCTACGAGTCTGAGGAATGAGACCACACCTTCATCAGCACACAGAAGGTACTTCTGTGTGTGGAATCCACTCAACTCTGACTCATCACTTCAGAGACAAAAGTGAAGAGAAAACCAAACTGACACATGCAAAGAAGAGGAGACATGACTTCTTACCACGTTTTTTTAAAGTCCCCCCATCACTATTATTTTTATTAAAAAAACGTTCCCAGTAGTGTTTTATGATAATGAAGAAAGAGTTCTTGGTAAAATAATGAAAGCCAACATCAAAATGCTCTTTCATTGATTTACAATCCTTTCCAACTGCGGTCAAATGAGCCGCCGTTCACATTTCCGTGGTCACATCAAGAAGCTCCGTGGAGTCTGGTGGAGATTTTCCAGCGTTCTCAGTCCTGCTACCGTAAGTATTGGATGAAACTCACACCAAAAATCCAGTGATGCTGATTTGACCACAGAAATGTGAACGGCGGCTCATTTGACTGCAGTCAATGTGAAGATACCATCTTCTCTTCTCCAGAACCTGAACTAGACACTAGGAACAGATGAGGGTTTAGTGCATGTGCAGCAGAGCTGTTGATGGAAAGAAGATCATTCATTCAAACAGAGTCTGTCCAAGACAGTTTGACTGATTTAAAAGGAGAAATACTCGGAAATGTAAAAACTAAATGATTTATTACATTTGTTCTCTTTCAGAAGAAAAATGACTCACAGACATGTTAGAAACTCTAAAAACAGGATTTTTATTGGAGGGGGACTTTTAAGCTTCAACAACCTGGCAGGCAGAGCAGAAACAGACTTTAGTCAAAAATGTTTTACCAAAATTAAGATTTAGGATTTTTTTAATCAGTGAACCAAGTTTCATCCTAGAGCTCTGTAAATAAAGGGATTGCAAATAAACTTAATATCGTATATAACCTTTACTCCAGTAATAAATGTGCTCCCTATGGTGGAGTAAAAAGAGTGACAAAAAAATGCTGTTAATAGCTTAAGATAAATGTTAACGACAAATATTTTTATGCTTAAATCCAAAGTCTGGATCTACTTTGTGCAAAAGTTACAGAAAAGCATTGAGACAGTTTATCATAGAAAATCTAGTTTTTCTTGAGACATCTTTGTCATTGTAAATATTTATTTTTCAATAATGTTTTAAGCATTGCTGAAAAACAGTCAGCACAGTACACTGTAAACAGAAGAACATTTAACCACATTTACACAGACAGCAGTCCAAATTATAGCAAACTAAATTAACCAATAAAACTAATTGCTTTAATATAAAGTATTAGGATTTAGCTAATAAGTTAGCCAGTATTTTTATTTTTTAAGACAGTGTCTGATCCCTCTGAGCAACCAGTCAAACTTGTTTTAACTCTGACGTTGCTCTCTGCTATTGAGACTGTGGTACGTCACAAGAACAAACATTTTCAACAGATTGTTAAAAAGCTTTGCTACCGTCTCCCTCAAGCACTGAACCACTACAGCCAGATCAGTCAGCTTCACTCACCCTCTGAGTGAATACCGGCAGGTACCAACCCTGAAGTACTGAATGACGCACTACCTCAAATGACCACTAGAGAGTTCAATCAGAAAGAGCAATTTACATTGAGTCCTACCTTCGAAAGTCCAACTTTATACCTCAAACAAAGCTATGCATCATCTGGTGTCAAAATCTTGTAAAGTATGGGGGGGTGGGGACTATTAATGAACTCATATATTTGTTTCTTTACTTCGTCCTGCTATTTTATAGCCAAAGGAATTGCAATGTAACAGTGCTGAAATGGTCTCTAAACCAAAGGGCATCACATTTACTGTACAGATCTTTGATTCCACACAGTCAATACTGAATAGACATTTTGGGCACCATTTATAAAACACACTTATCCCTAATCTCAACATTACAAAATTAGGCAATAAGAATTGTTTCAGGAAGTAAATAAGAGCTCCCTTAGGACCACTATTCAATCATCTGAAAAATACTAAAGTTTAGTGACCTAGTTGATGATAACATTCTCACATTTATGTACAAGGTACACCGGACATGGTTACCCCTCGATTATTAGGCTAAATTCACTAAAAGATAAAGTCATATCGACTTAAAAGGACATGAAATATTCAGAACACCAAGATTAAGAGCAAAAGGTCCAACATATAGAATAAACTGAACAAAAAAACTAAAAATACAAAAACAATTGCTGCCTTTAAAAGTATTATTGAAAGTCTAATGTTAAGCAAATATAGATAATATGTAGAAACATTATTTCAACTTTACATAGTTAATGCCAGTGAACCTTGTGTAGGTAAATATGACGAAATGATGGTTTGTGAAGATAACTGTTCATGTAAATGTATTTATGTTTATATGTTCATTTAAAACAAGCTGGGCTTAATATCTATGTGACCATTTTCTCTGATGCATCTTTGCTGATATAGTGATAGGGGCAGGTGATTTAAGTTTTCTTCTTTCTGCTCATTTACATGCATTAACTTATTTCATTTTGCATTATTTTGATGCTATGCATCGTTATTAAACACAATTTAAAGAAAAAGTCAATTAATGACATTTTGTTAAAGTGGGTGGGGTCACATCCAGCACTTGGGGCTGTGTTTTTGTGGTTGCTACGGGTAACATCAGGCATCAGTCTAGTTAGTGAATGGGTAGAGTTTATTCCTGCACACGAGAAAAAAAACAAACTACATGGTTGCATATGAAATAGTGCAGATTTTATCATTTTAAGTCAACACCAAACCACAGTAAGTATTTTGCTTTATAAAATTGTGCTGGTGGAGCAGAGTAAAAATGCTCTTGCAAAAAATGCATTTCAGTTTACAGGTTTTCCTTTTGTGTGAGAATTTTATTGTTTTTGTCACATCATTTAGAAAACAAAAAACAGATATACACAGTTCCCTCTGTGTTACACTAGGTCTCTCCACCCAAAGAGCAAAGAGAGCTGCAGAGGGGAGCCGGATACGCTACGGCTTTGGTTTCCTTTTATTCTAATCCTTTCACAGTAAAGGAGTTAAACTCTACCGTGTGTGTCGTGAGTTTCTGTAGGGATGAAAAGGAAGAGTCCACGCCTGCAACACTGGCATTTGGGAAGCTCATATGTTAATGTAGCATCTCTGTATGCTTCAGGATTTAAAATAGTTCCGTTCTCATTCATACCTCTTCCAGCAAAATGATTCATTATTCAAATCTTTAGCTGTGATTATCAGAAAAAAGCTAAATAATGGCTTGAATTGATTTTTTAATAGAAATTTGACCTCTGTCAAACCTTACAGCTCGCTTTGGGCATCCTTCTGGAAAAGCACGACACACCCATGTTTTCTACACACAGTGCGGCAACTTTTCATGCTTTTGACACACACAGACACCACATTTTGTAATGTCATACAACAGCTACATAAAGTCCCAGAGAAAAGCCTGTCTAGACATGCATGCATGTTCACGTGCACAGAGACACAGAAATGCATGTTTGACTCTCAAAAACAGTGAGTTCAGTTCAACTCTGGCAAAAGTTAAAGTAAAACAAGGAAAGAAAAAAAAGCTCCTACTATCAAGTTAAAACTACACACTTCCAAAGAGCAACGACAATACCAATGACTCATCCGTATCAAGAATGCAAAAACAAGTCGATGACGTTGCAGAGGGTGTGGCTGCATGTTGCCGATGCTGTAACAGGAAAAGCTGTTGTAACAGTGATGACTGAGATGCAGCACAGAGTATATTAAAACCAAGTCAAACTGCTAAAGCGCCACAAGTCGACTCAGTTTGTCAGGTCAGCTCTGATGTGTGTAAGAGCTAAACAGACACATCCATCTGTGTTCTACTGTCACTGCTCTTTCGTAACTGAAACAAATCAAGTTCATGTCAACAGCTGGTTTAAAATAAATATATAATAAAGAGAAAATAATGAACAGATTAAAGAAATGAAGACAAAGCTGATTTCAGGAACTGTTTTCTAAAACAATTAGAGGCAGAACACACATGATGTCTGGTTTATAAACTACCAGAAAACCACTGGAAAACACTGAAAGAAAAAAAAAAGGAGAGAGTCAGACAGATGTCAGTGAGAACAGATACTTTTAGCATGAAAAACTGAGAGTTGAGAGTTTCATTTTGAAGTGGGAAGAGAAGACTTGGAGCTGCGGGCTAACAGGGCGAGTTACAGCAAGAGGCAATGAAAAGAGTAAAACAGAAACTCCTGTGGGCCAGGAAATACCTGAATACTAAAAACTGAAAGAGGGATTCATGGAAATAAACCAACATTAAAGGTGAAAGGATGGCTGCAAATTGTCTGCAAACATAGGAGGAAGTGTGATGGTATGGGACCGTTTTCTGGATCCAAGCTCTTGTACAGAGTAAGAGTCTCCTTGAAAAAACATCTACATGTAGTTCGAGTCGAGTTAGAAGTTCATCAACAACAGGATCCAGAACATGAATCCAAGTTCTGCCAGAGAACCAGACCAGCCCAGGCCTACCCTGCTTGTTTTCCAGCTGTCCCTGGACCGCTGGATGCTCACAACCTAAACCAGGTGTTCAGTCAGTCTGGATCTGGAATCACTCGACTCAACAAACCAGCAGCAAGCTGGTCCGGGACAACTGGAGAACAGGCAGGGTTGAGGCTCTTGAGGACATTGGCCAGACTCAAACACGACCTTCAGAAAATGGAGGGGTCAGAACAGTCTCCACACTTGAATCTCACTGATCTGGACTTAGAAAGTGAGGGTGAGACCCAGAAACCAACAGAAACCAAATACTGATGAGAACCTCAGCAGCAGACTTGTAAAGAACTTTCTGAGGAATCCATGTCTACTGTGGAAAGAATGAAAGATCTGATGAAAGATCTGTAAAAGAGATACTCTGATGAAGGAAAGAGAAGAAAATAATTTGGCTTATAGAGAAAATCCAGGGTTTCATTTGGTTTATTTGAATCTTTCCTTTCAGAGCACAGAAAAAACACTGAAAACATCTTAACAAGAAACAGAAAACATCTGATTGTTCTAAAGCCTTTGCCAGAGGAACTACAGATGTTTGTGCATTGTAGATGTACTGATGGCTGTTTGGACTGCTTTTTTTCCCCTCCAAGTCCTGTTTCAGAATAAAAGCTGTGAGCAAGACGCAACCCACTGGATCCTTTGGGGCACTGGTCTGTGGGAGTTGCTGGAACATGGAGAAAGGAAAGGAGGCCGGTTCACAACCTCAACAGTCAAGATGGTAATTCTTTCATCCAGAGTCCGCTTCCTTTGTTTGTTTTGCTCAAAAAGAAGAGAAGTACTGGAAAGATAATTAAAGGAAAATAAAACTGATATCTCCGTAACGTTCCCCTGAAAATCTGACCCTCATCTTCTCAAACACACCGAGGTTCCTTTGAGGACAACGCTGACCTGTTTACACAAGAGCCTCAACAGTGATGTGTTAAAGCAAAGGGACAAAAAAACCCTCTTGATCAGAACGTCATCACTGAACATATTCACGCAACGACTCAAAGTGGGCGAGAACAAGTTGATGTAACATCAGGGTGTTTATTCTCAAAGTACGCCCAAAAATTCTTCCTTTTTTTGGCATTTTATATCCAAATTCTTTGTGGAAATAGCTACTTAAAACAGAAACCGGCACATTATACACAATTAATCTCTGCTGTTCAAGTGACTCACTTTGGAGCAAAGGAGTCCGCGGGAGCGGTTTGAAAATATTTTAATCATCACCTGTGGTGTATTTTATGTAATAAAGTAAAGTAGAATGTGTCAAATTAAACTACACTGTGTTTGTCTAAAATCCCCAAAGGTCCAGAGGTCCAAATCCTCGTGAGTGTTTTTGCTCAACAGGTTAAAAGCATCATTGTAACATCCCAGCTGCTGTGGATTCAGTTCATCACTGCCCCAAAAATGAGAATCAACATTTTTAGGAACAAACAAGCGGAGGCTCTCAATGACGATAAAACTGCTATTTTATCTGAGAATATGCTTTGCTTTGATCATGTGACTGAGTAAATTTAACCTCTTACAATAGAGAACAGAATCCAGTAAAGTGATCTGCATTTGTTTTTATTATGCTTACATTTTCCTGGTTTACTTCAGTTTTCACATTCTTAAATCAGTTAGAAAAATGTAAGAGTATTTCTTAAAAAGTGTTAAGTTCTAGTTCTGAGTACATTTAACTGCATCAAGAAAAACAAGATGAATTAACAAACAAAAGTATCTAATGACTACTTTAAATAACTTTGCACTCCTGCGTGCGTCCTGATTATCCTCAGACAAATGAGTTTGCTTTGCCGATTTCTCCATGCGACATTTACCGAGAGAAACTTCAGGAAAGACCGGCTGGAGGACCACTTCAACAAGAAATGAAAACAAGAGTGTTTTAAATAACAAACCATTGTTAACATGATTTTGAATGGATCGCCACACCAAAGGAAAATATGTTCTGGAATAAATCAAATAAAGCCTCCGACACACCTAAACGTGTCATTATTGAAGGCATGCAAGCTTCATTTGACCCGACCATTATGGAGAAAAACTTCTCAAACAAGTTACAAAAAAAAAGTATTTTCATTTGTCTTAGCCTATCCGTAATTCACTTTTAATCCATCTATCCTTTTTAGTTTATTGATGTCATACTGAGACATTTGGACCTAGAATTAAAGCTATGTTAAATTATAATCCACTTGATTAAAAAGCATATTGTCTATTTTTGATTAAATTCAAGATTTTAAAGTGTTCCTTATGGTTTTAATATATGGTATGGGTCACTTCATTAGCTCTGATTTAGTTTTTGTTGGTTATATTTGTAAATTTGTGGCTAAAATGCACCAGAAACAGTAAAATAAACGTTTTTTGTTTAATATATTGGTTGCCTTTCCACTTCCTATTGCATTTGCTGCATTGACCTGATCCTATGGTGAAGGATGTCTTATTTTGAAAGGGAGCAATCCAAAGCTCTGTCAAAAGTTATAAAGTTTTTCATCTTTTTTAAAAAGCCAACTTCTCTTCATGTTTATGTTCTATTTATGTAAAAAAAACAATAGTTTTATTTAAATGTATCATGTCAGTAATAAATACATAAATACAGATCTGGATCTTATTTTTCTAAAGACCAACTGAAGACTTTGTGGCTCCTAATGAGTTTTGGTTGGAGAGAAATCGACCAGAATGGATCTTCATGCACTGCAAATTGTAGACCCCTGTTCTATACCATGCAAAATCAACTTTTTTTCAGCTTTAAGTGCATTACAATGTTCATTTATCATAAAACAATGTTATTTTGCTTCACTCTCCTCTAAAAAATTGTCTCCATTCCTCTAAAACTCTGAGCATCAGTCCCTCCCAATCCATGAGAACGACTGGGTCTCCTTCATTCACATGATCGTGGGGCAAAGAGTCTGCACTGCCAGCACAGGTAACAACTCTGTTTGAGGTGTAACAGTTAAATTTAGACATTGTAAACACAGTCCTCATCACTGCAGGATCCACAGAGGACGTCATGCAGAAGCTGCTGGGGCTTTCAGACTACACCACCACACGGGAGAACGTGAGACCCCAAGGTCGCAAAAAGCACTTGTACTTGAGTGTCTTTTTCTAAGTCAGCTTCAGGGTTTAATAAAGCTATTCAGAGAGGCAACTATGAGGTGATGAATATATGAGTGGAGCAGAGATGTTAGAGCAGCTGTTGAAACTGTCTTTGCCAACGTCAGACCCTCAGAGCAAGCAGCCATCAGGAGGGTGTGAAGCTCCAGCAGCACAGAGAACCAGTTCTGGTGACAGGCGTGGAGCGTCTCCATGGTAACGGGGAAGAAAAAGAAGCAGGAGGGGTTAACGGAGTGGAAGAGGTGACGAAAGCGAAACCTGAGATGAGGGTGGGGGTGCAGCTCTCACAGGTGAAAAGGAAGGGTGCAGAAAGGTAAAGGCAGAGTGAGAAGCAGCAACTGGGTTTCCGCTAGAACCGGTGGGAATCTGCAGTCTCACTCCAGCCAATATAAATATTGATCTCTGTTCTGGACCAGATCTTTTCCACATGTTTATGTGCATTGTAAAGCACAAATGCAGCCGTTTCTGGTGTTTTTGCAGCCCTGCAGACACATTTTGGATTAAGATGTTGGTGTTAAAACATCATCTTCAGATGCTAAACTGCTCAAATGATGCAATCTTCAAGGTTTAAGTTCAGAAGGTTTTTAAATAATTTTGAGATGAGAAAGTTTCTGGCAACAGCTTCAATGTTCTTCAGTGACCATAAACCACTCAAGTCCCTGAAAGACGTTAAAGGAACCCAGTGGAATCGCAAGTATTGCCAACTCCGGATTTCAATAACAAAGATGCATTTGGAATTTAAATGAAAGAAGACCCAAACAAACTTATTTTGGCTGAAGACATGTTCCTTTTTCTGGTTTACAAGAATTGAAATACTAGACGTTATTAATATTTGAAGTAACAAAACATTGCTCCAAGGTCGCTTCATCACTCTTGGCATCAGTGTAACATGAACAGAGAGAGGACGACGGCGCCAGATCCAGACAATCCTCGGAAAACTACAAGATATCCTGGAAAAGTACAAGCTGCTCCAGGCACATTGAAGTGGGAACTTTTTCAGCATCTCTATTAAAACTTTGTGTGAAAAATGCAGAGGGAGACCTTAAGTTTCAGGATTATTTAATAGAAATACTTTAAAAAAGAGCTGCAAAATGGTATAAAAAAACTGAAGCTGTAATTCTGCTCTGCGTCTCTTAACAGCAAATGATGGCTTTCAAAAATGTGCGTGTTTTTGTTTGGAAAACACCTCAAAGCAAGAATTCTGCCCAAATTAAAGTGCTGCATCTCCGTTTTACATGCAGAAAGAGACTTAAACATTCAAACTAAATGAACTCAATTTACAAAAAAAAAAAAACAACCAGAATATCAATCATAAGAATTAGAGCTGTCAGGCGATTAAAATTTTTAATCGCGATTAATCGCAAATTTACATGTAGCCTTTTTTTTAAGGAAAAAAATGTGCGCTTCGTGGAATTTAGCAGTTCTACACTAATTATGAAAACAAGAATGACAAAATTAATAGTTTTCATCATATTGAGATAAATTTTCTTAACAATAAAAGGCTGTAACATAAAATGCCTAACAAAAGCCCAAGTCCAAGTGAAGGGCATTTTAAATTCTAAACTTCAATCAACGTTCAGTAAAATAAAATAAAAAACATCAAAAATAACATTTCCATAACACTTTCATGTTCATTTTTTGTCTGAACTACAGTAATAAATGAAATAGAGATTTATCATTTCCAATGAACTTTTGTTTTTTAAAACCTTAAAGACTGAGAAAAGCGGGATACACTGTGGATAGTTTGACAGTCTGTTACTGCCGCCGCGTTCTCTGGCTGCAGCTCAGCGGAGCTCGCGGATGAATATGCCGGCAGACAGAGAGTGATGCTGTGATTGGATCACGCTTAAACCTCCAGAACATTTAAAACGTCCCCCGGTGAGCTTGCTGTTCGGAACGTCGGGGATCCGCAGCTCTCGGGACGCGAGCCGGTACCACCAGACGTGGTACTGGACGCGAACTGGAGCCGGGTTAGGGTGCAGGAGCTCTCCAGGTCCTAGCGCCGGCTGGTTTTAGCTCGCAACTCGGTGGTTGGAGACCCGCCTGTGATCTACTGAGAGCAGCCGGTGAGTAAGAGGGCGGGACGCCCACGAGCGCGGTATGGAAAGGCATGTATGAGAAAAATCCGCGATTAATGCGTCAAAAAAAATTGTCGGCGTCAAGCACATGTCAGATTAATACGTTTTTAACGCGACAAATCTGACAGCCCTAATAAGAATATGATGTGATTCGCTGCACCTTCTGTCCTTTTCCAGATTCATTTGTTTTCAAGAGTTTAAATAAAATGTTCTTGTTTTTAGTTCTGCTCAAAGGTTTTCAAACGTCAAGAATGAAGTAAATGGATGTCAAATAAACACCTTTGCCCCATGCCTCAGCTAAATGAGGATTTAGGTCTTCTACTCACAGCAGGAGTCCAGACAATGGATCAATCAACACAACAACGTTCCGTCCACAGAGACAACGGCTGCAGCGTCAGATCCCACAGTGACAGAGCAAATCCACAAAACAGGCGAAATGTTTGTGTTTCTCTTTGACAGCAGAAACACTTTCCAGAGCGCACTCACACAACGTTCAGCCTTCAACACAGAAACCATTTGACTAGATTTACATGTGTTGTTCAAGTACATGTGAGCCATGACTTCCCATCTTGGCCGAAGGACAGACGCCCAGCTTAACGGCCTCTAGATATCACCAAGAAATATAGATAAATGAATAGTAATGGGACACCGATAACATGGTCTTCATGTGTAAACAACTTGAGCCCACAAACTATGTGGCTCCCAAAAAAGCCCTTGGCCGTACCCCAATTCCCCATACCCCAACCAGCCTGTAGAGGGCAGAGGGGAGGGCGTCACAGTCAGGGTGGAAAAGCGAGACCTAGAACAGGTATGGATGAAGACAGGGGTGGGCAAACTACAGCCCTGGGGGCCATATGTGGCCCAATAAACTAATCTGGACTGCCAAACGGGAATAAAGCTCTTCAAGAATCTTTATGAATGTTTTGTTTTCCCGGTAATTCTGATGTGTCCCCATAGATCAGGGGTCTCCAAACTTTTTCTTATGTGGGTCACATGACTGTTTTCTTCTCTGATGGGGGGACGGGGTCAGCTTTGTACACTATCAGAAAAACCACATTTTAACAACCGCTTTCTGTAATCTTCACAGAGAAAATACGTCTAAAACATTCCAAAAAGTAAACCACTAAATAAGGAATCCTTTCTTTTGTTCTTTTGAGACGTTGGAGAGCTGCAGCTCCACAGAGATCTTATAACCATCTGGATCTTTTGGCTCTTTAGGTCGTTTTGTTGTTTTATTCAACTTATCAAAAACTATGAACTCCTGCAAAAAATGAATAACTGATTTAAAAAAATGTTTTAATATTTATAAGTGTAAAATGTGTTGTTATTATTATGTTAAATTATGTTTGTTTTCCTCCCAGATAAAATGTACAAAAAACATGATAGAAACAAAAAACAATTACTTTTAATTAAAACAATTAAAACTTTGGGGGCTCTGCTGGTGGCATAAGTATTGTGGTGAGGCAGGCGGACTGTCTGCCGCACCCAGTGTGTTTTTGAAGTGCATTTTTAGCAGATAAAAAGACTAAACGAGTCCCAAACTGGAGCCAATCTAATCAGAAAGATAGCAAGAGATAAACAAATCAGGTCAATTTAAAATAAAGCGCATTTTATGATGATAGAAAGACTGAAACAACACAGGCATGCGTCGGCTGCAGTCAGTGTGTGCGGTGCTGGGTGAGGCGGGGGGCGGAGCTACCTCACCGCACCCAGCTGGTCAACAGTTCCGCCGTGCGACTCAGATGCTCTGCGCTACAGCCTCTGCAAATGAATATATAAGATCGATACTTGGTCAGAACCCATCAAGAATCAATTGCAGGACTAGATATCGCGATATATTGCAATATCGATAATTTGGCACACCCCTAGAGATGAAGAAAAAAATATATTTTAAAAAATTATGATTAGAAAGAACATGGTAAGAAAAATGCATCAGAGCAAAAATTGTTATTCTGACAAATAAAATGACTAAGAAATAACTATTTCTCAATGGAAATCTATGGGCCTTAGCCTTTTAGCAACCAGTTTCTGTTTGGAACATGAGAGGGGAGGGGTTTATCAGTCCATTGATACACAGTCTATGATCCGGCCCTTTAAACAAATTTTAATGGCCCGCGAGCCAGAGAGTTTGCCCACCGCTGGATTGGGAACTGATAACTTTTCACTTCTGGTTTGCAAATGAAATATGGGAGTGAATAATTTGCCTGAGTGACATCTGTGACAATTTTTATTTATCCTTTTTAATCTATCCATAACCCCTTGACACCTACTGATGCAGATATGCATCAAGTAAGTCACTTCAGCTCCAAAATTACCCCACTGTAGTATTTACTGTAAATTAAAGTAATTGATTTTGATTTTCCTTTTCACATCTTGAAATAAATTCTGGTGTTAAAGTTAAGAACATAAACTTTTGTTTGGAATTGAAATGTGCTAAAACTTGAGTGATGTGAAAAAATGAAAATGCGACAATTTTGACCCAATGGTTCAAGCAGTATTCTGCAGAATATGTACCTGTAATGACTGTTTAAGAAAAGAAAAAAAAGGAGACAATGGTCCCAGCCTGTCCTTTGGCAAGGCAGTGTGAGGCCCCTGGTCCAACACCTTCAGGGTAAAGTGGGATGGGAAACCCCAACCAACTCAACCAACCAACCAACTTTTTTCCACAAAAAAAAAAAAAAAAAACACACACACACATGAACTCACTGGTGAACATTGTAGGATCAATTAGTAAATGCTGCCTATGGTCTTCATGGAAAAGCACCGGGGGGGGACTGACACCTTCATCAGTCTTCACCTCACTTTACCTTTCTTCTGTTTGCCTTTCAAGTCCCAATTCAAATAGTGTTTTCTTTCAAGTGTGGATATTTCCATGCAAAGCCATTTACCTAATCAAATGGGCCTTGAGCTGGCTCGTCTTGGAGAAGGAACTTTGTTTTGGGTTTATGGCTAAACACTCCGAGCAGTTGGAGGCACACACCCAGCAGTGTGTCCACTCACAACAGCTGCTGCTGGTCAAACCAACATGAACAGAGAGGTTCCAGAACGGAAAGCAGAAAAGCTCAAGTGCCTTGCAAGAAAAACACATTCTACTCTCTTGTTTAAAAGGCCTCATGTGCGTCCCCAACACAGACTTTAAGTGTAGGCACAATTTAGTGCACGAACACTAAAAACATCAAATGATTAAAGCCTTTTTATTTCACACAAAATAATTCCCATCAAAAAACTTTGATTAAAGGTAAGTCTGGGACAAAATAAGCCAAACACTTTTCCCTTGAGATAATGACACCATTTCCAGTAAATCTTCAACATTAAACCTCTAACAAACCTTCAGAGTTTCGTGACAAGTCACTTCACGATGGCGTTTCTTTGATACTTCACTGGAAGAAAACATTTCCTCCTGACTTCCTTCCTTGCTTCAGGAGTCCAGAACACAATGAGAAGCTGATCTGACAAAGAAGGACTTGAGCTGTAGAAGAGGACAGAGTGTAAGGACTCCTTTCAGACAGGAAAGTCTGGATCCACTTTGCTCTCCAGATCATCTCCAACAAGAACCAAGAACCATGAACATTGATCACATCATCAAGGTTTCATAGTGATGCTGGTCCTCGGGGACACCCAATCAAACACTACGATAAATGCTAAGATTACAGTCCAATACCCATATGGACTCAATATGTGAGTCAGGCTGAGTGTCCCAACCAGTGATAGGTTTCATTAGAGCTGCCACAAATCAATTTTTTTTTTTTTAGAGTCGACTAATCACAGATTATTTTTTCTGATTAGTCGACTAATCGGGTCATGCGCAAAGTGGATGTAAAGCACCATAACCATCATTACCTTTAAACTAACTAAAAATAAAGACAATTAAGATGACAGTTTATTAAACTTTTAATGAATCATGCAGCCTCTGTCCTTCATTAGTTTCTAGGATTAAGTCAAATGTGAGAGAGAGGGAGAGAGATGAGGAATATACTTTCCATCAAACTTATTTTAACAGGTGACCTTTGACCCTACACATCCATCAAACTCGTTTTGACTGATGCCCCGCCCCTCAAGTTGACGTAACAGTTTAATATCAGTTTTACACATAAAGGGTATATAGGGTCAAAGGTCACCTTTAAAAATGAGTTTGATAGAAAGTATATTCCTGATCTCTCTAGTGAGCCTGAAAACAAGGAACTATTTTTCATTAAAGATAAAGTTTTGGTCTCACTGACTCAAATACTGAGAAAAAGTGCATTTTTTGGTGCTGAACGCTCACAACTTTTTATCGACTTTACTACACTCTGACACCCATCCATCTTCCTGACCGCTTCTTCCCTTTTGGGTTCGCGGGGGTGCCGGAGCCTATCCCGGCTACTTATGGGCAAAGGCGGGGTTCACCCTGGACAGGTCGCCAGTCCGTCGCAGGGCCTCAATCACACACACATACACTCTCACATTCACACCTAGGGGCAATTTAGAGTCACCAATTAACCTATGAAGCATGTTTTTGGACGGTGGGAGGAAGCTGGAGTCCCCGGTGAAAACCCACGCATGCACGGGGAGAACATGCAAACTCCACACAGAAAGGTCCCAGCCGGGATTTGAACCGGGGCCTTCTAGCTGTGAGGCAAGAGCGCTAACCACTGTGCCACCGTGCAGCCCACACTCTGACACCATGTAAGATAAAGTAAAGACTAATCGACTAGTGGTCGACTATCGTGACAGCCTTAGATTTCACTTCATGATTCTGGTTCAGTGATGGTCAAAATACACACAGGAATGCAGACAATCTGCTTTTGCATTCATCCTATAACCAGAAGTCATTTACCAACAGCAGCCATTCCTTTCTCAAAACTAGTGTTCTTGATTTGTAGTTTTTTCACAAACCGTCTCCTGACGTAGTCCAAACCTGCAGGAAGTTGTTGCTCTTCACAGCCTTCTTCAGTCATCTCGACCTGATCTGAGTTTTTTTTAATTAGCCAAATAGATTTGGCTTGAATGAAACACTGGTTCGATTGAATGATGTTCCGTTCTATGTCCTCCAGTGCTTTTTTGCTTTGTTTGAATTTATTGGATCCACCCTAAAGAGTCAATGCCAGGATTCTCTGTGGAGAATGGCGCCATAAACAATACAACCATGAAGAGTATGAAGCCAGGTCTAATAGTGGCAGAACTGCATGCTCATTGTGACGATGGGAAAGTTGGCCAAGAAAAATTAAGAATATTTAATTCAATAAAACAGCTTGACAAGAACTTTCTAATAAATGAGTGGGGATTTGAACAAAAAAGGGTAAAATCTAGAGATATTTTAAATTCAAGATGTGGAAATGAAAGGAGTCAAATACTGAGGATTGAGTGGGGAAATCATCTTTGGAGCAGGATGAGCAACGACAAGAGTTAAAATGTGCATTTAGGACAGCAGTTGTTTTAAAACAACAATAAGTGTGTGGGGGGAGACAAATAAGGGAGGAAAAACTGACGTTAACTCAGAGGTGAGACATCCATCCAGCTGGTTTTCCCCACACTTGAAAAGCCGCTAAACCGTGTCTACGGCCACAAGAACCCCTGCAGACTCTGGTCTCCGTCTTTTTACTTACCGTGTCCTCAGCAGGCCGGTGGAAAACGCCGTTCCGTCTCAGAACTTGTTAGAGCCGCCGTGTCTTCGCACCATGTTTTGCTCCTCTTCCTGTTCGCTCCTCTTCTGACTCTGCGGCTCCCCGCCCTTCTCCCGCGACCTCACCTGCGCTCCCCCGCACAAACCTGCCGGACCGGTCCCGCGCGCAACCAGCAGCGTGTCTGCTGTGAGGGAAGGTGGGGGAGGTTTTACCTGCGGAAGCCGGCGCTGCCGCTCGGTCACGTGTCGCCCAGGTAGAGGCGTAATTGAATTCTTAATTGAACAGGTGATGCTTTGTGGGCGGGGATACCCTGGACCCCTTCACGGAAAAACAGAAAAACGGCCATCTTTTCTGTTCAAAGCAGGTAACAGAAAAATCATTAAAAAAAAATAAAGAAAAGCAGCACAGCTGAATTTAAACTTTTTTTCGTTTTTATCTATTTGTTTGTTTGTTCTAGCAATTCTTCGGGTTCTAAACGGTTTAGGACTGTATATTTTTTTTCTCAAACGTAATAATATTGAAATAAAAATCGTGTTTATGGAGACTGTTGTGTAAAATTAACTTCATCACATTTGTTGATCCAACTTTCAAATTCTTTGACTTTTATTTTGTTTGGCTTGTTTTCATGAATAACACTTTATATATAATAGATTATTTTTTAATATTATTATTATTGTTGTTGTTGATGATATTATTATTATTATATTAGGCAACTTTCTAGACATTCAGGGTTGTCTTAGAAAAGCAAAAATAATTAAAAAAACATTAAAATAAAGACAGGATCATTAACAGAGCAGAGTTTACACAAAGAAAATAATAAAGCGATGTTTAAGCATTTAGTCGGTGAGAAGGCCCGGGTTCAAATCCCGCTTGTGTGTGGAGTTTGCAGGTTTTCCTTGAGCATGCATGGCTTTTACTCCAGGCATTCCAGAATGGTTCTTTGATGCCTCGATAAGTGCCTATTGGGTATGTGTGCCTGCATCTGTGTGGTCCTACAAGGGACTGACAAACACTCCAGGATTGACCTCACCTTTACCTGAGGCTCCATTACACCAACCAGTAATAGGCAGCTGTTCATATTATCAATCAATCAATATTAGGCAGCTGTTCATATTATCAATCAATCAATTAATATACTTTATTAATCCCCTGGGGGGAAATTCATTGTTTTTCAGTACAACCAAGAACAAACAGTTCAAGGTTTCCTGCGGAAGCGTCCCCTGAGCGGCGCCCCTTATTATTAGATAGGTGGACATTTACATAGGTGCCCATCTGTAAAAATTGCACTTGTAAGAATAGTTTATTAGTGGTTTACTTGATAAAATGACAATACTCAGTGAGCAAGGTTGCTCAAGATTTTTTTTTTTCAAAAACTCTAAATATTCATTTGTTTAAACCAATATTCCATATGTTCCCCAAAAAACATAATAAAAAATTCAACAGTTTCTTTTAAATAATTTGTAATCAAAAAATAAAAAAAATCATTGAAGTTGCACAACATTTTTATTGCTAATGGTTTTTAGCTAATTGTTTAAGTTTTAGACTGTGCTACAATGTTTTCAAACTAGTTCTCCACAACTAATTTGTCTTTTTTCTCATGTATTTTATATTTCATGCATAGACAGTCAACATTCAATGTTTCTACGAAGCCACATTTTCGATTAGTTTTATCCCCACACCGCTAGGGGGCAGTAATTACAAGTTTAATGGTAGCAGAAGAAGAACGTTTCTGTCGGTCATTGGCCAATCACAAGTCTCCATTCTGAAGCGTGCCGTTCACCACTCAACAGCTAACCAGCTAATATATTGACAGAGAGCTAAAAACAAGTGTTTGTTTTATTTTGACCATTCATGCCTAGTTCATTACCTCGGAAAACCATCTAAGAATTTAACAACATACGGCACCATGGTTGGTGTTAAAGTTATCGGAAGTGACCCGGACTTCCAGCCAGAGCTAGCGGCCGCCGGTTCCAGACTCGCCGTGGTAAAGTTTACAATGGCCGGGTAAGCTGTCCAAACCGACTGTAAGGGTAATCGGTGGCGGAGTTCCGCCCACTGTTTATGGTGTTAAAACATTTAGAGTACAATGGATTTATGACCGCCACAGCGACGCGGTCCGCTCGGTTCGTTTTAATAGCAGATGAGCGGGATCTAGTTAGCCAACAAAGCTAACTAGCAGCGATGCTTACAATGACACGGCATTATTACAGGAGTCTGTTCTGGCTCGTTAACATGGAATGAAACCGGAGGAGTATCCCAATAAGCGGCGTCTGGTCGCCTGCTACAAATCGTTTTCTTAACAGATATTCTCCTTGTAATATTATACATGTTTGGTATTAATATATTTCATCGCTTTGTCATTAGCCGTCTATGTTTTGCTATTGATCTGTTGCGAAGTATTTGAAAACAGCGTAATTAGTGTAAAGCTTTTCTTTAATCCACTGTTGTGACAAATGTATTAGTTGCTCAGATTGTAATTCGCGTCCTCATGAGTTCCTACGGAAGCCGTGAGGAATTCCGTTTTTCCCACTGACAATACGAGAACTGGACTGAATGACTCATTTTCCCGTCGTTCCAAAACAGGAAGTACCTCCTGGCTCCAAGAAGCCAAAATCTAATAGACTTCTATATAGAAATAAACACCTGTTATTCAGTCATTCTGTTTGTCAGAATATACATTCTTGGTCTGATTCCTTCTTAAAAATGGTCTCGATAATCCTATTTTTTAAAAATATGTTTTCTGCAGTGCGAGTTATAAACTGACCAATCAGATGCTTCGATAAAAATATTTGCCACACTGTCTAACGCTAGACAGATTCTCCTGAGGCCATTTTAAGTGTTCCAATAAGCTCAGTCCTGACTGGCTTATTACCATAAATACGTTGACTCAGACCGACTCGGATCGATCGCTGCTTACGGACGGCATGTGGCTCCAACTTGATGACTTTTATATTGCGACTGAATTGCCTTGATTTGGTTGGAGCTGGAAGAAAACCATTATCTATGGATGACGTCACTCTCACTCTGTCTAGTTCTTTTATCCAGTTAATGTTTTTCCTGTGGAGATTTAAGTTTGATCAGAACAGCTTGATAAATCAGGACAGATCACTGACTTGCACTTCTCTCCCTCTCAGGTGTCGGCCCTGCGTCAGAATAGCTCCAGCTTTCAACGCACTGAGCAACAAGTATCCTCAGGTCGTCTTCCTCGAAGTGGACGTTCATGTGTGTCAGGTGAGTCAGGCTATCCACCTCACCACCAAAAGACGTTGCTTCTCTCCAGTTCAGAGATTTTTCTGTGAAAAATTGCAAGCCTCTGCTGAAAAAAGGACATGAATTAAATGTTTCTTTATTTCCGTTTAGCTTTAGCACAAAATTGTGTTTTGTTAGGAAAAAAATCAGGTAAAAGGTAAAAACTGAGGAAATTTCAATTTACATTATATATGTAATTTTCGTAATATTTTCAAATTCTTCCATTTATTCCACCAGTTTTCAAAAATCATGCAAAGTCATATCATGTTGCATATTTCTTATTTGTTTGTGGTAATCCAGTCAAGTATAAGAGAAATTAAGCCAGTTAAAAACCAGCACCAGGGAGGCGGTGGATCCTTTAGAAGTAGAATATTTACTATGAAGAAAAGAGACTCTGTTGTAACATGACCAGGAGAAAGCAGATTCCCCACTCATGTTATGACTACACTCAGGCGTCAGCCCTCATGTGTTTTCTTCGTTAGAAAAAATCTAATCGTTTCCTTCAAAAGAAGGTGTTCGGAATGAAACCTGACTAAAATACCTGTGGAATAGTATGAAAAACAACTGAGAGTCAGAGTAAACCAAACAGGAAGAGAGGAGTGATGTCATCAAATCTACATTACAAACATTCAACCAGAATCAAAAGATGGACTAGAGCACCAAAGATAAGTTTGTAAAACACCAACTAGCCAGAAAATCTGAACTTCTTTTATATTAAAATATGTTTTTAAAAAAGGTTAAAAACAAGCAAATAAATAATCATGTGTTTTTAACCTGCTTTGTTCCCAAAAGAGAAAAAGTGAGAGCGCATGACGCTCTGTGCAAAAGGTTCACTATAGAGAATATATGTATGAACTTCAAATAAAAATGGCAAATATTGTTACTGAAAGAACTTAATTGAAGGATGATGTTTCAAAGTCTGCCAGCATTGGGAGGCTGTGAGGATGTTCAGTTCCTCCATTCCTCAGACATCCTCTCTCTCTTCATTCTCCAAGATCTTCTTTAAAAAGTCCAGTCAGAAACTCTTTTGCCATTTCTCCTAAACTCTTCCAGATTTGTTAACCTTTATTTATCCAGGCAGGACAGATTAAGAACAGCATTCTCATTTACAACAGTGGCCTGGCAGACCTCCACAGGTTTGCTGTCGTTTTCCTTGTGTAGGTTATCACTGTTATTGTGGTCAATGAATGCACGCTAAATATTTACTGAAACAATAAATAGGAAGAGTTCTGCAGCACAAAAACAGATGTAAAGTATGTGTTTGTCCTTTATGAGATTGATCTGCAGTAGTAAAGAATATTCTTATTGCGTTACCATAAAAAGGCACAACCTCAAACAATGATTTCTTTTTCTTTCAGGCGACAGCAGCAGCCAACAACATCTCAGCCACACCTACATTCTTGTTCTTTAGGAACCGGGTTCGAGTGGATCAGTACCAGGGAGCAGACGCTGCAGGTCTGGAGGAGAAGATCAAACAGCACACAGAAAACGACCCGGGGAACAACGAGGACTCCGACATTCCAAAAGGATACGTGAGTGCACTCTGGGTTTCCTCTGGAGTATGTTTGGACCCTGTTTTCATACAATTTAGGGAGGGCTAGGTTGATCAAAGATATTAAATAAATAATTGATCCATCAAAGTAGAGATCAATCTAAATCATAATGCGGAAGTCAGCTAGCTTGATCCAAATGTATAATGGGATTTCCCATAGGACAGCTAATGCTAAGGCTTGGTCCACCTAAACATTCATTACTGGCTAAATGAACATCTTTATAAACTCCCAGAGATGAATTTTTCAAACTCTTCTAAGGAAATATTTTAAAGTAACCGATTGTGGTCTAAAACACAATTTTTACTTCATAATGTCTTCTTCTTCTGGGATACGGTGAAATGCTACAACACGACTGCCCCCTAGAGGCCAAACTGAAATTCCCTCCGGGAGAAGAAGAACAATTGTTGGAGCTTCCCCGTTTGAGAATCCATGTATCAGTGTATGCTTTTAACAATCTCATTTTTGAGGAAAAAAAAATAATCAAATTGATCAAGGCTCAGTGGAATCGAATTCATTCATTCATTCATCTTCCTGGCCGCTTCTTCCCTTTCGGGGTCACGGGGGTACCGGAGCCTATCCCGGCTACTGATGGGCGAAGGCGGGGTTCACCCTGGACAGGTCGCCAGTCTGTCACAGGGCCTCAATCACACACCCATTCACTCTCACATCCACACCTAGGGGCAATTTAGAGTCACCAGTTAACCTATGAAGCATGTTTTTGGACAGTGGGAGGAAGCCGGAGTCCCCGGTGAAAACCCACGCATGCACGGGGAGAACATGCAAACTCCACACAGAAAGGTCCCAGCCGGGATTCGAACCGGGGCCTTCTCGCTGTGAGGCAAGAGCGCTAACCACTGTGCCACCGTGCAGCCCGTGGGATCGAATTGATTCTGGAAATTATTGGTGATACCCAGCCCTAAATTTAGGGTGTATCCAGACTGGAAAAGTTTGTTGGTCCTAGCTTAATGTGGATTGAGCCATGAACCTTGCATTTGGTCTGTTCTGGTCTGCCTATTCAGACAGAGAAAAACTCAGTCAGCCTGGAGTTTCACCTCAAAAGATGGGTCTGAGAGCGGTTCCTGGTCCCGGACCAGAGTCCGCAAAGGTGCATTAGGACTGAGAATTTGTTCTGGATTATCAGGGGAAAGAACTCTGGTTCACTTTAAGTGAACCAAAGGTGTCCAGGAAACATGTGGTTTTAGTCTTGCTCTTCTGAGCAGGACTGCTGAGAAAAGTTCATAAACATGTCCAGGAGAGACTGCACAGCAGCACATTTGAGGATCCTTTGGAAACATCTTCACAAGCTTTAAAGAAATGTGGTTCAAATAGTTCTGCAGCTACTCTAGTGTCTACAGAAACCAAAGCTGCTTTCTGGGAAATGTTTTTCATATCCTTCTATACAAACTGCGCCAATCTGTTACACAGTTATCACAAACTCAGAACTTTTCTGCTGTGCTTTTTAGATGGACCTCATGCCTTTTGTGAACAAAGCTGGCTGTGAGTGTCTCAACGAGAGCGACGACTGCGGCTTTGACAACTGCTTAATCAAAGACTCGTCCTACCTGGAATCTGATTGTGATGAGCAGGTACACAGCCAAGCCTTTGGAAGGTTTGTGGCGTGGTGGGATCTGTGTGTGCAATAAGGTTCTTTCCTTTGTACAGCTGTTGATAACCATCGCCTTCAACCAGCCGGTCAAGCTGTTCTCCATGAAGCTGCAGTCCTCAAACTTCGGTGAGGTTTGCTCTGCTGCTCACACTCAGTCAGACCTGAAATTAGGAGAGGATGCAGTGACAATGACTTTTTTTTTTCTTTCTTCACACTCCCACACTTACCCCTCTCTGTTCCAGCTCAAGCTCCAAAGATGGTGAAGATCTTCATTAATCTTCCTCAGTCCATGGGCTTTGATGATGCTGAGCGGAGCGAAGCCACTCAGACTCTGGACCTGACTGAGGAAGACTACAAAGAGGATGGTCTGATTCCTCTGCGTTATGTCAAGTTTCAGAATGTGCAGAGCGCTACGGTAGGATTAATGGAAGTCAAACACACAACCAAGAGGGCTTTTTAATGGATTTGGGTATTCATTTCTGTATTCAACTTCATACTGCATTTGGTTTCTCTTAGTAAAAACTGCCACATGCATCTAAAAGCACCTTTTTCCTTACTTGATATTAAATAAGTGTTACCTGCTGATATCCTTTAGCTTTCTGCATGCTCTGCTGCCTTTTGTCTCTCAATACAAGAAGGAAGCAGATTAGATTTCTGTTTGGATGGAGGACAACAGAAAAATTGAAGCTGAAAGTGGGATTACAAAGCGGCCAACACCATGGCAAAATCAGCTTGTATTTTCTTCTAGCTACATTGGTGTGTTGTAGGATGGTGGTCCCGTTTCGCTTTATGCATTTCTCTGAAGGCAGCAGAGCGGTCTTTACACTTATGTGTATTCACTGAACATCAAACACAAACTGAAGAGAAAGAAATGTCAAACAGTTAGACTTTCATTAGGCAAAGGTTAAAGGTTGTGTTTAGGGCTGGGTTAATAAAATAGATTAATCGAATTTAATCAATTCAAGCTTAATAGATCAGTGAATGATCCATAGAAAATGCAGATCAATCTAATGCATAATGCTAAAGTCTGCTAGCTTGATGCATTTAAAGTTAAAGTTAAAAGTTAAAGTCCCATCACTTGTCACGCATCAAGGTGTGTGAAATGTGTTCTCTGCATTTGACCCATCCGCTGGGGAGTGGTGAGCTGCAGGCACAGCCCCACTTGGGAACCATTTGGTGGTTTAACCCCTCAATCCAACCCCTTAATGTCAAGCAGGGAGGCACTGGGTTCCATTTTTAGAGTCTTTGGTATGACTTGGTCGGGATTTGAACTCATGACCTTCCAGTCTCAGGGCAGACACTCAACCATAAGGACACTGAGTTTAATGGAATTTTTCATAAGACGGCTAATGTTAATGCTCAGCCGATGTAAACGGACATTGCTGGCAAATTGAGCAGCTTTATAAACTGTATTTTCCAGAGTATTTAGCGTTGTTTTTTCATAGTAGCCAGGGGTGAGACTTAAACTCAGGGGCGACTTATTTGTGATTTTTTTTAAACATAAATAGGCTCACATGCTCGTTATTTTTCCACTAGCAACCGGTTGCCCTTTAGCAGTTGTTTCCACTAACAACCACTAGAGGGCACTGTATTTTCTCCAGACAATGTCAGAAGTAGAAGTGTTGTCTACAACAAACACGAAGGAGAATCTGATTGTCTTCCTCTTAAACTTTGATATTTTTCTCATTTCCATTAAACTGATTATTTTTGTTTTATTCTTTGCCATGGTAAACATAAAAGTGCGACTTATACTCCAGAGCGACTTGTATAAGGTTTTCTTCTTCTTGATTAGCAGTTTTGGCTCTTGCAACTTTTACTCCATTGACTTGTAATCCAGAAAACCCTGTCATGAATTTTCCAAACTCTTTTAAGGAAATATTTTTTAAGTAATCATTCATTCTTTGCTTATTCTTCTTGAAAAAAGTGTAATGCTATAGCACGATTGTCACCTAGTGTCCACACTGAAACGTCCTCCAGGAGAAGCAGAACAATGTTTACAATGTTAATGATCTGAACATTTTAGAACTTCTCCTTTAGAGAATCCATGTAACACTGGATGATATTAACAATCTCATTATTTCACTGATACATTTACAGTATGTGAACTGGATCAGATTAATATAAATATATTCAAAACATATAGTAGATTATTTATGTATATATATATATTAAGATTAAGAAACCTTTATTAGTCCCACAGTGGGGAAATTGCAATATGCAACAGCACAGGTACAGTTGGAGTAGATATTTAGATAAAAGATATAAAAAGATAAGATAAAATTTAAGTTATAAAGAGCTAAAACGGTAAGATACCATAGACATTATAAAAAGAGCTAAGCAGTAAAATACAATATATAAAAGAGTAATGAATATATAGCATATTGACAGTTATTGCACAGTTAAGTGTAGGTATGTACAGGTATACACAGCTATTGCACAGTCATATATATATATATTTCTAAAGAAATGTGTGTAAACCTTGTAAAATTAAAATTGAATTGAGTGGAACAATAGAATAGAAAAAGTTGGAACGAGTTGATCCAGGCTTTGGTTAATGAAATTGAATTGATTGTGGGAATTCTTATCGATACCCAGCCCTAGTTGTGTTAAGGAAATGTATTTTAGGTTTGTATGTTTCTGCTTGTGGTGTTCCGTGTGATTATGGCCTGAAACAGAGACCTCATCTGGATGGAGACTTTATCCTTGTCAATAAATGCTGTTTTCCTTTGTTTTTAACCAGTTGTTTGTCAAGTCGAACCAGGGGGATGAGGAAACCACAAAGATCAACTACCTTACGTTCATTGGCACTCCTGTACAGGCTACCAACATGAACGACTTTAAACGGGTGAGAACCAGCAGCAGCTCCTCAAGGGGTCCCATCGTCGCTCTGCTTCAGTCAGGATTTTCTCTTGCTCTGCAGGTTGTGGGGAAGAAAGGTGAGAGTCACTGAGCAGAACCAAGAAAAGGGGAGATGACCAGAGGAGAGGAGGAGACAGCAGCAGTCCGTCAGTGGATTCTGTCTGCCAAAGCTGCCACATGCTCAACTATTAAAAAGACCACACCCAGATCCTCCAGCACTGCACCTCCTGCTCTCAATGTCTGTCTCTGGAGACTTGGTCTATAAATCATTTATATTGTAATTCTGATGAAATCTCTGTAAATAAAACACAGTCCTTTTTTCAAAGGCATGGCCTTCAAGTCTGCTTCATTCCTGCAGCTCCAGTACAGAGGGAATGCGTCCAACAGCTGAAGCAGCCCTAATACTTGACGACAGGATATCAGAGATAAAGTCAAATGATCACACTGAACAATTTAAGACTATGTCCTGTGTTTACGTCCTAAGACTGCAAGTCTGTTGTATTGGCTAATAGCCAACCAAAAAAATCGACCATTTGTCATTTAAAGTGCTGGTCCAGCGTAAAAATGTTTTATGTACCTTCATTGAATAGTTTTGGGTTTAAAAAAAACAGCATGGGCTCCAAGTAGGATTCGATCCCAGGAGCTTCTGATTACAATAACTCTCGCTTATGCTGCTGCGCCATCTAGTGGATAGTAAAAGTAATATAAGTTCAAACCCCCTTTGAACACTGAAAAAAATGGCTTTACTAGACACAGAGCATTACAGATAAAAGCTCCAATGACAAAACATTCATTCATTCATCTTCTTGTCCGCTTCTTCCCTTTTGGGGTCGCGGGGGTGCCGGAGCGGCTACTGATGGGCGAAGGCGGGGTTTAGCCTGGACAGGTCGCCAGTCTGTCTCAGGGCCTCAATCACATACCCATACACTCTCACATTCACACCTAAGGGCAATTTAGAGTCACCAATTAACCTATGAAGCATGTTTTTGGACGGTGGGAGGAAGCCGGAGACCCCGGTGAAAACCCACGCATACACGGGGAGAACATGCAAACTCCACACAGAAAGGTCTCAAATCCCCCAACCAGGATTCGAACCGGGGCCTTCTCGCTGTGAGTCAAGAGCGCTAACCACTGTGCCACCCCAATGACAAAACAATCTTTAGAAAATATGTTCTAGTTGTCTTAATAAGATATATTTTTAAACACCGACATTCTGGGAGCTGTTTTCAACCTGTTCGTCCTCATTTCATCAGGTTATGTGGGTTTGGGCTTTGGCCCAGGGCATAGGGATCGGTACCTTACTACCTTCCACTACAACACATTCTCACTCCTGACTCGTCACATATTGACGCATGGTTAAAGGACCCTTGGCGTCGAAACTTGAAGCTTTGGGGGTACCCTTCTCGTCAATATGTGCCGAGTTGACTGGTCCAATTAGATCACGGCACCGCGAAAAGGGGCGCAGCGGTGCTGGGTCAAAAATGTGAGGAGCTGGCGGATCCAACTGAATCACACCTCAACCCAACCACCAGCTAGCAGGACGCAGAGCAGTACCGAGGGCGGCGCTCGACCCACAGCGGTCTCGGAACCTGACCCGCAGCAGGTCGATCCGTCGTCTTTTGATGCGCTGGCTGAATCGCGGTTCCCAACCACCAGGTCTTCTAATGGGACACGGAGCGCGCCGTTATACCGGGTACCGGAGGTGGCAGCTGACGCTTGACAGTTCCGGACGCCCACACCCTTGATTTATTGGGCCTCGATTCGAAACCCCCCTATGAGTGATCTCATGATGTGCTGGCAGCCGTCAGCTGTCGCGGAGCTTTTTTCTCTCCCTCACTGTCAGAGACTTCTGTAAAGCTAGAGCGTGATCACACAGTCCGACTAGTTGAGCACACATTGGATATGCTAGCGGGTGCAGCAGTTTTAACCAACATGGGCTTCTGGCAGGTGCCACTAACTGAGGAGTCTTCCAAATACACCACTTTCATTACACCCTTTGGGGACTACCATTTTATTTGGTTGCCATTTGGCATTGCATCAGAACATTTTCAGAAAACGATGGTGACTGAGGTGACCAGCAGCTTGGAAGGCATGCTGTGTCACATCGACGACATTCTGGTGTGGGGAAAGACCCAAGAAAAGCATGATGTGCAGCTGCAGGTACTGCTGGAGAAAGCACAGAAGGCGGGCATCACACTAAACATCAATAAATGTGAGTTCACATTCCACAGAGTCAAAAGTTTGGGTCATCTGATCACAACAGCAGGGGTACAGCCAGACCCAGAAAAGACCAGCACAGATCAAGAGATGAACGCACCAATTAATGTCACTGAATTAAGACGTTTCCTGGGTATGATGAACGAGTTGGGGCGGTTCTTTCCAAGTCTGGCAGAGAATGTGACAGGAGTCAAAACAAGATAACCCAAGAGCAGGAAGAACGACGAAGTCCAGGAGTCTAGTTCAGGGTTTTAATCCAAACAGAGGAACGTGTACAATAGCCAACAAACTAGGTCGCTGAGACACTGAACTAGAGAAGAACACATCTTTAAATATACATGAGCTCAATTAGAACACGAGAAGCACCTGTGTTACCACAGGAGGAGAAGGTGTCCATGACAGAGAAAGACATCTGGATCATCGGGATCTGCTGTCAAAGAAGAATCACTGGTACTGGAAGCCAGAGCAGCAGACAGCTTTTGAGTAACTGAAAAAGAGCTTTCATCCACACCAGCGCTCTCATTGCATAGTCCACAGTGAACTGAAAATATCAGCCTGATGCATCTTCTTTTGAGCTGAGAGCAGTTCTGCTCCAGGAAAGCAATGCTGTGTGGGCACCTCTGGCATTGCCTTCAGACTGATGACACCAGAGAAAGAGGGTCTGACCGCAACATGAGTGTTTGAAAGGTTCAGCTGCTTTATTGTCATTGGCAGATCATTTGAGTTGGAAACGGATCACAAACCTTTGGTGAGTATGCTAGGAGAAAAAGCTCTGGATCCTTCCAACAGGATTCAAAGATTGAGGCTCATGCACTTAGGGCTGTGGATCATTGTTTAGGTGGCGATCCGATTCGATTCACGATTCTTACTTTTCAATATCATGTTTGTTTTTATGTGTATGTCTTTTTTCCTGGTTGTATGAAAATTGAAATGATTTGTATTAAATCACCATCATTTATACCTTTATTTAGAACAGGAGATCAGAGTCAACAAAACTGATAAAAGCACAAAGATTTTAAATAGAAAGAAATGGTGCTTGAGATTTTGAATTTTTTTTATTATTTTTATTTTATTTTGTTGTCTACCTTCCAGTTAAGTTCAGAAGAAATATAAACAACATAAAAATCATAAAAATATTTTTGTTTTTGATCATTTAACTACAAAACCTGAACATGTTCTTCATTTTTTCCATCCTCAAAGTTCTTCAACGTTATACGTCCTAAGCATTACATATTGGTGCAGACCCCATATATAGAAAAAATTATTTTTTTCTGCGGCAGACGCAGAGCAGAATATCAGCGCAAGGTTGCGTTTTTTTTGGTTCAGAATCTGCATAAGTTACAGCAATTGCGTCAACTCATGAAGAGTTACCATAACCAAAAGAATATAAACACTGGAGCTAAAGCTCCGGTGTTAAAGCTAATTCATTTTTTCAGAACTTATGTCAGTGAGTGGAACTTCAGTCTCAGATTTTGAACAAAAAAAAAGCTATTGCTAGTCTTACTTTGAAAACCGCAAGCTTCCTCAACACAAAGACGTGTTTACTTCCGGTGACGGTGCGCTGCTCTTTTTTTTAAATTCATAAACCTAAAATCCAACATTATACTGGATTTCAGAGCAAAAATACAATGCCTTAAGATTTTTTTTTTTACTACACTCTACTATATTTATGAAGATCGCAAATCAGCGATCTTGGACGTCGCAAATATTCATGCTCAAATTTCCGGGAGCAGATCACGAGTATCCAAGCACCCAGATGCTTGTTACAGCCCTACATGCACTACAACTACACAGTCACACATGTCCCTGGCAAAAACATATGGACAGCAGACACCTTGACCCTTGCTCCCTGTCAGGAATAAAAATGTAAGACTCTCTTCAAGATGAATAAAAACACGAACCAGTCCAGTTCAACTTCAAAACAATCTTTTGCAAAAGGGAGGCGGTGGAGAAGAGAGAACAGGTTAACAGCCTGTCTTCGTCCAACCGCCCACCGCCCCACAATGTACAATAGGCTTTTATTAACTTTGCATAGAAAACAGGAACAACACCATATTTGGAGATGGAAAGTTACTGAGCAGAGGAAAAAGGCCTTGATTTTGAGCACAAGTTCTGACCGTCAATGTTTATCTCAGGAGTTGTCCTTCAGCGGAGACATGCAGGACGGAGGGAATAAGGAGCTGAAGCTTAAAAAGCGGTTAGAACTAGTTTGAGCAGACTTTTGCACATTATTGTGGCTAGACTCACTGCACCCCCACAAAAATATTTTCTAACACTCCCCTCAGAGCTTCAGGAGCACCCACAGGTGGTAGTCTGCTAGAGGAAACCATCATCTATGTGGACTCTGTAATCATCATTCCATCTGTTAGTGTAGACTATCTGAGCAATCTCCAAAACCATCTGAAAGCGGACAGTGCATGTGCTGCATTGATGGAGTACTGTACTGCAGAAATGGGTGACCAGACAAAAACAGACTGCAGGGGATGCTGAAACAGTACTGGGTGGACAGAGCAGTACTTACCGTACACAATGGACTGCAGCTGTGGGGCAAGAGGCTGGTCATCCTATCCACCTTGAGGAACGCTGTGTTCGAAAAATTGCACGAATGACACATGGGTGTGACAAAATGCAGAGAAAGGGCCAAACAAACAGTATGGTGGCTGGGACTAAGTAACCAATTAAATGACTTGGTGCTAAAATGCAGAACCTGCATCCTGTAGAGAACTAATGTCAAGAAGCCATTGATGCTGAGTCAGATGCCCGCCAGGCCTTGGCAAAGACTTGGAGCCAACCTGCACAATGGAAGGCAAGGATTATCTGCTCGTAGTGGACTATTTCTCACATTTTATGGAAATTGTACAGCTCTCACACACACGATCCATAGATGTGGTGGTGCACGTGAAGTCAATTTTTAGCCTGTCACGGCATTCCAGAGGTCCTCGTGACAGACAACCGGCCACACTCTCAGGAAGTCATTTTCAGACTTTGACAGCATGTTATGATTTTATGGCTTTGAGCATGTCACAAGCAGCCCCATGTTTCTATAAACCAGTGGGGAAGCTGAACGAGCTGTACAGACTGTTAAGAGACTGGTAAAGTCAGCTGACCCCTACCATGCTTTGCTAGCATACTTCACAGAATAGCTACAGTCCAGCTGAGCTGTTAATGGGGTGTCAAATTTTCACTTATGTTCCTGCCCGTCCATCCCTGTTGGATCCAACTCTGCCTGACTACCATGCGTTGGAGGACAAAGAAAGGTAGAGGAGGCAGAACAACTTTAATAAAAGACAAAAATCAAGAAACCCGGAACTACTGGTTCCGGGAGAAGAGGTTTGGGTCACAGACGCTGTAAGAGAATATTTTTGATTAAATTCTAACTCCATTTTATTCTTTTATGTAACCTTTGAATGAACCTTGTGTGCACATTAACACATGCCTCTGAATGTATTCTCAGATATTTAAAACAGTCTGCAGCTTGTTAGAATTCCATCTCAGAAAGTGTTTGATGTAAGACAGATTTGAATTGCCCTCCTTACCCGGGGGGTGTAAAGGCATAGATAACACGTTGACCCCAAGACAAATGCAGGAAGCAGAGGCCTCTGAGTTAAAGGTCGACTAATATGGGCATGACATGTGACATGTAGCATTGCTTTGAAGATGGTTTGAGCAGCCCTATAAAGGCTCTTGCATCTTGTCATATCGTCGTAACCCTCTATGAATGAGCTTCCCTATACGCTCGCGTGCACCGTGTGTATTTTTCTGACTTGTTATTAAACACTTGTGTTAATCCTAAAGTGTGTCTGCTCTTCCATCGGATTCAACACTTTTCCACCACAATGCAAAAGCCCAAACTATAGTGATATCTGCACACAAGACTCCTCGGAACACACTGAGAAGAAACCGAGACTACATGATGTCACTGCAGAACAACAGTGAGAGTAATCGCTGATGATCCTGTGGGAAAAGATTCACCTCTTCTGGCACCAACTGACCAGACACCACTCTGTAGAGAAATCCCTACAGAAACTGTTTGAACTCGGTCGGGGACAGTGGCCAAAAAACCAGAAAGATGTCTATGGAGAGAAATAAGTATCATCCTGATTTGTGTGTACGTAATTCTTGATTTGTGCGTAATTTAGGATTTATGCATGCGTAATCCTAATTACAAAGGCTTGAAAGAAATTACACATGCAAATCTTTAAAAATTATACACAAATCACTTGTTATGCACACACAAAACCTCAGTTATGCACAAATTTGTTGTGAGAGTCTTTTACGTCTCAGAGATTCATCCATGAGTGGTGGTTGTGAAATTTGACATTTTCCCACTTTCTTAATCAGATATACCTGAAAATTAATATAAAAAAGTCTAAACAAGCGTTTTTGAAACACTTCTTTTAAAGGGGTTCTGAACCGCTCTTAGTCTGGCTCGTCACCCAGGACCGTCCGCCATGGAAGACCCCAGCAGGGGCAGAAGCTTCAGGCAGCACAGTTCCTGAGATCACTCAAGCACGCAAACCCCTTCACCACGTTAAGGTGGCAGTTCAAGAAGGGGATTTTTCTTTGGTCGCTGATCTGATTCATATCACCAATTCATATCAATTCCCAAGACCAAAAAAAAGATTCATAGTAAAACAAACAAACAAGTAAACAAGAATTAATGGAAAATCCATTCATGTTTCATAAAGTTCAGCCCACTGTTGTTTTTTCACATCAAAATAATATGACCTACTCATATAACTATTTTTAAGACTTTGATCCCTTGTGTGCACTTTCTTTAGTTGTTTAATCTTTAATTATTCATACTTTTCACTTTAACCCTCCCGCTATCCTACGTGTGTTGACACTGAGAGTGGGGTCATCTAGACTCCACAAGACAGTGCGCTGTGCTTTTTTTTAAACAATAGTTTTTGAGTTTCACTGATGTGGGTGGCAAACATAAAATCCTGTCCATCTTCATCAACATTTGTCATGGGAAGAATCACACATCAATATAAGGCTGGAGTCATCTGGACCCCAAAGATAGCAGAAGGGCTAGAGATGCTTCAAACCTAATATCGTTATTATTATTATCCTACAGAATTCCTGCCAACTATATATATTTTTTTTAATTTCTCAACACAATACACACAATGTTTTTTTCCCAGCAGACATCCCAGTACTTGTTAATGGTCCGACTTGAACACATTACTTTGAAAAAATCATGGGGATTTCATGTGCACTTTTTATAGAAAAAAATTGTGCCATTTATCTTGATGACAACATCAAGATAAATGGCACATTTTTTTATTTATTTTTTTTTCCTTTATTTTTACCAGGAAATCTCATTGAGATTACAGTAGATCTCTTTTTTTCAAGGGAGACCTGGGTAAAAATGCAACTAAAGCTTTTTCACAATGATTTCACATCTGTCTTAATTAACCTACTCATATAACTATTTTTCCCATAAGTTGTGTCAAGAAGAAATGGGATATACTTGTATAGTGCTTTCTACCCTCCTCAGAGGGCCCAAAGCGCTTCACAGTCAGAGACCCATTCACCCATTCATACACTGGTGGTGGCTCCGCTGCCAAACACTGGCACCAATCTCCCACCAGAGGCAAATCGGGGTTCAGTGTCTTGCCCAAGGACACTTTGACACATGGGCGGGCAAGGCGGGAATCAAACCTGCTCACTTCGGATCAGGAGTCGACCGCCCTACCACTGCACCATGGCTGCCCGCCTGGATCAAAGACTTTAACGTCTTTGATCACTTGTGTGCACTGTCTTTTGTTGCCTAATCTTTACAGTTTATACTTTTCACTCTAATGAGTCTAGCCTAATATCTTATTATTATTATTATCCTACAGAATTGTTGCTAACTATATTTATATATTTTTTTAATTTCCCAACACAATACACACAACAATGTTTTTTTCAGCACACATTCCAGTACTTGTTGATGGTCCAACTTGAACACATTTTTTTTTTTTAATCATTGGGATTTCATCTGCACTTCCATCCATCCATCTTCTTGACCGCTTTGTCCCTTCCGGGGTCGCGGGGCGCCGGAGCCTATCCCGGCTACTGAAGGGCGAAGGCGGGGTACACCCTGGACAGGTCGCCAGTCTGTCGCAGGGCCTCAATCACACACCCATTCACTCTCGCATTCACACCTAGGGGCAATTTAGAGTCACCGATTAACCTATGAAGCATGTTTTTGGACGGTGGGAGGAAGCCGGAGTCCCCGGTGAAAACCCACACATGCACGGGGAGAACATGCAAACTCCACACAGAAAGGTCCCAGCCGGGATTCGAACCGGGGCCTTCTCGCTGTGAGGCAAGAGCGCTAACCACTGTGCCACCGTGCAGCCCTTCATCTGCACTTCTTATAGAAAAAAGGTGCCATTTATCTTGATAAAAACATCAAGATAAATGGCACCTTTTTTTACCTTTATTTTTACCAGGAAATTCCATTCAGATTAGATCTATTTTTGAAGAGAGACCTGGGTAAAAATGCAACTAAAGCTTTTTCATAATGATTTCACACCTGTCTTAGTTAACCTACTCTTATCTATTTTCCCTGAAGTTGTTTGACGAAGACTTTTAACACCTTTGATCCTATGTGTGCATTGTCTTCTGTTGTTTAATCTTTAATAGTTTATACTTTTCACTCTAAACATGCTTCAAACCTAATATCTTATTATTATTATTATCCTACAGAATTGTTGCTAACTATATATATATATATATATATATATATTTTTTTTTTAATTTCCCAACACAATACACACAACAATGTTTTTTTTCAGCACACATCCCAGTACTTGTTGATGGTCCAACTTAAACACACTTTTTTTTAAAATCATTGTGATTTCATGTGCACTTCTTATAGAAAAAAAAATGGTGCCATTTATCTTGATGAAAACATCAAGATAAATGGCACCTTTTTTTACCTTTATTTTTACCAGGAAATCCCATTCAGATAAGATCTATTTTTGAAGAGAGACCTGGGTAAAAATGCAACTAAAGCTTTTTCATAATGATTTCACACCTGTCTTAATTAACCTACTCTTATCTATTTTCCCTGAAGTTGTTTGACAAAGACTTTAACACCTTTGATCCTATGTGTGCATTGTCTTCTGTTGTTTAATCTTTAATAGTTTATACTTTTCACTCTAAACATGCTTCAAACCTAATATCTTATTATTGTTATAATCTTACAGAATTGCTGCTAACTATATATATATATTATTTTTTATTTGTTTTTTTTTTTTTTAATGGGGATTTCATGTGCACTTTTCATAGAAAAAAATAGTGCCATCTTTCTTGATGTTGTTGAAATATTCATTTCTTGCAATGGATATTTTTTCATCATTGGCTTTAATAAAGACTTCCTCGTTGTTGATATATGTGATGTAATGGGCACTCTGACAGCCAAGTCTTTGGTGACAAATCACAGTGGCCAAGCGGTATTTTTGTGTCACATTATTGACAGGAATTTCAATAGAAGCAGCTGGGGTCACATATCTTCTTTTTTGATCCGCATGAGCATGCCTGGGCAGATAGAGAGCTATTAAATCAGTGTTTCCGAAGGTTATTTGTCTTTTTACCTTTGCTAAGCAGTTATTGCATTGTTTATGTCCACAAACACTTTTAATCGCTTCAGCAAAAAGTGAAGTAAGGGAGACCCTTTGAGCTGAAGGTTGTGCTATGAAGAACAAATTGTCTTGGTTGAAAACCTTTTTTTCTTTTGCCTTGCATATGCCACATATGTCTTTGCACTTTATCTGTAGATATGTTTTTATTCCACAAACATTTAGCCATTCAAGAAGTGGTTCTGCAAAGTCAGCTGCATCGTTCTGTTTCTTTAGTCTTAGTTCTGACCTGAATTGACTTAACTCTTTTAAAACTGCCAGTATACTCATGCTATTAAAGCGCATGCCTGGGTTGTGAAGCGCTGTCAGGAACATTTTGGCGCTTAAAGGTATTTCAGAGTAACTCTCCATGTCTTCTCTGGACATTGTGAAAAGTTTCTTTTTAATTATGTTAATGTTTAATGTAGCTTGGAATGTGGAATTCAGCCAACAGTTCTGAAAACAGTTGCTAAACTTACAAACTGTTGAAATTGAAATAATGCTATGTTGGCCCTGCGTTTCATTTGTGGTCACATCTGTTGAGCTACCTGAAAACATCTCATTTTGACTTTGAATTAAATTTGTCATCACCATAGATGCTCGAGTAGAAAATCCTTCATGATTTTTTGTAAGCATTCTCCTTAAATTTAGAAAGGGTGCTTTCACTTTTCTGAAGATTGCAGAGAAAAAGTCCTTGCAAAAAGTTCTTGTTCCGAAGCAAGCCATCTTTAAATTATTTGAAACGGGATGTGATTCTTTAAACTTGAAAAAGATGTGAGTGTAGAAGGTAAGTAAAAGAAAAAATATTTTGTGTATGTATGACATCATCATGTCACCATGATGACATAGTGTCTGCATATGACATCATCGTGATGTCATTACTATGTTGTTATGTCATCATGATGACAACATTCTGCAAAACATGACATCTTTATTACATCACTGTGATGTCATCATGATGACATCACAGTGATGTCATCACGATGACATCATGCTGTGGCCGCTGCATGGATTTGCCCCTCCCCTCGATTTTATTTTGCACCTTAGACATTTAGGGCCCTTGGTTCGGGGGTGCTTGGACATCACTGCCAGTAAACAGTGCCCTTCCCGTCAATTTTAACCGCACCAGAGACATGTAGGGCCGCTGGTGGGCATGATCGCCACCTAGAGGCCAAACTGAAAGTGCCCTCCAGGAGAAGCAGTACTGTTTACAATGATCTGAACATTTTGTTAGAACTTCTCCTTTAAAATAATCCATGTAACACTACATGATATAAAAAATGTCATTATTTCAGTAATACATTTTACAGTATGTGAACTTAATATAAATATATTCAGAACATTCATTCATTCATTCATCTTCTTGTCCACTTTTTCCCTTTCGGGGTCGCGGGGGTGCCAGAGCCTATCCCGGCTACTGATGGGCGAAGGCGTGGTTCACCTGGACAGGTCGCCAGTCTGTCGCAGATATTCAAAACATATAGTAGATTATCAAAGTATTTCTAAACAAATGTGTATAAATGTGTAAACTTAAAATTGAATTGAATTGAATAATCGAAAGAATCAGAAAAAAAAGAAATCAGAATCAAATCGATTTAGGCTCTTGTGAATTGAATGAAATAATTTCTGGAAATTATACCCAATACCCAGCCCTAGTGGACACCCTCCTCTTAGCTAGCCCTCTCTACCTCTAACTAAACCATCTGAAACTGTCTCCAGCTTTCACTGACCCCAACTCTTCATCAAACACCCACATTTTTAATGGAGCCTGAAGATTTTATATAGCTGTCAAACTCACAGCAAAATTCTGAACAACAGTGGCTCAGGTGGTAGAGTTGGTCGGCCAATGACCAAAGATAGCCAGCTGTCGTTGTGTCCTTGGGCAAGGCACATAACCCTCCCTGCCTCTAGTATGGCTCCACTGGTGTGTGAATGGGTATGAATGTCCCCTTGATGGTCAGAAGGAGCGTAGGCGCTTACTGGCAGCCACGCCTCTGTCAGACTCCCCCAGGGAAGCTGTGGCTACATCAGTAGTTTGCCATCACCAAGTATGAATGAGGTGTGAATGAATAATGGATATACATTGCAGGCACTTTGAGCGCCTGAAAAAACGCAGAAAAATCAAATCCATTATTGTTATTATTATTATTAAACAGCGTAGAGTATACATGTATAGCACTTTTCAGTGGTCTATTCTGCTGTAGACAACGTGTTTGATGGAAAGTAGAGGTGTTTCACCTGCCGTGGCCCTGTATTTGCAGTCCCCAATCACTGACTTCAGTTGGGATGTTACCAGTTGTTTCTTGTGTTGGCTTCCTCAGTGGACTCATGTTCACTTTCTCCGTCTGGCTCCTGCTCGCTGTCTGTTGATCACTTCTCCCCTTTCTCTGCCCTATCAAGGTCATCTGCAAACAAAGTTCATCAAATTTCATAATAGGTGTGAACTAAAACATAAACTAAACATAAAAGAAAACTGGCCCTCGTAGAACAATTAGCATTCAAGCGCTATTTATTGAGAAATTTTCTGAATTTTATGATGAAATATAATAGTTGATACTCAAGGCTAAATTGTATTAACATTCTCTGGAAATCTGGACTTGTCTTAAAGCGGCCATAATGTGATTTTCTTAAGTCTTTCAGAGTAAACTACAGTATATCCATATATATCACATATGTTAAAGTCAAGGCCCGGGGGCCAGATCCGGCCCTCCAGATCATTTTATTTTATTGTTATTAGTTGCCCAATGTTATCTTTTGCTCATTTCTAAATTGTATAATTTTAGCAAAATACATTTTCATAAAGAGTAAAATATTGAAAGTTATTTAACATTTAAGTTGACTTATTCTGGAAAAATATTGCTGCTTTTTTATTATTCATAATTATTTTAAAAATAGACATTCTGCTAACTTTTTTGACCATTTTTGCATTTACTAAGATTTTTTAGGCTATTTTGGAGTTTAGCTAATATTTCAGCTACATGCTAGCTGTTTTGGCTAATTTAAGCTTTTTTCAGTTTGTTAGGATATTTTGAAATTTTGTGGAGGATGCTGAAGACAGGCTTAGATGGAGGAAACTGATTCCCTGAAGGGAAAGCCGAAAGGAAAAGAAGAAGAAGAAGAAGAAGAGGATATTTTGAAATTTTGTTATTTTTTCAGCTACATGCCAGCTGTTTTGGCTGACCTAAGTTTTTTTTTCTATTATATAGGATAATTTGGGAATTGGCTAATATTTTAGCTGGCTATCAGCTTCAGTGTTTTTAGCTATCAATTTCAGCACCTTCAACCATCAGCATTAGCATCTTCAGCGGCCAAATTCAGCTTACAGCATTCACACTAGCATTATCGCAGGTAATGCTATATATCTAGTTCATAATTATGTTAAAAAATTAAAGGTTTTAAAGTTTTAGAAATATAGTTTTAGAGTGTTCAATAAATGTTTATAATGTTCGGCCCGTGACCTAAGGTGTGTTTTGGATTTTGGCCCCTTTGTGATTGAGTTTGATATATATGATCATGTATTACCTTTGGCACACTAAAAAACAAATGGTTTTAAGAAATATTCTTTATTTCCATTAGTTTTTTCCTACCCGGAAGTAAAACCACAAGTTTATTAAATCTGATAGCACGGTGCTAGAGCAGGGGTCTGCAACCTTTAACCGTAAAAGAGCCATTTAGACTTGTTTTCTACTGATCAAAACCTAGAAGGGGCCGCATAGATTTGTTTAAGCCTTTAAAATTTGGATTTGCATTCATTACCTTCTTTTTTTTAATAAAATATGAATTATTTTTGTGCACAAGCAAAAGCAGAAATATAAAAACAAACTAGTATCTCTCAAAATGTGATTTTTTTTCTTTTTCCGCTTTACCTTTTAACTTAGTAGAAATTAGCCAAATTAGCCTAAAAGCAAGCTGGTTGCTTAATCAATAGCTAAACTCCTTAATAGCTTAAAATTCCTCAGTAAACTAAATTAGTCAAAAAAGTTAGCCTGTTGCTAAAATATTAGTTAAACTCTATTTTTTTATATTACTCTAAAAGATGAAAACATAACTCATGAATATATTTAAAGACTTGTTCCTAATTAACTTAAAATTTTGAAATTTGAAGACTTTATCATTCATTTTCTGTGGTGCATATTTTAATCAATATTTCAAAAACGATAAAGTTAATGAATACCAAAAATACAAGCAGTAATGTCCTGAACGAGCTGAACATTTTGATACCATGATTGCTGAAAGACTAATTGGGTTTTCAAGTGCCTGAAAATGGACGGAAAGGAGCAGGAGAATCGCTATAATCTGAATGCTTACTAAGCAATCACACAATAAAGAAAAACAGGATGACTTTAGTGTGAATGCTTTAAGTATATATATATATATATATATATATATATATATATATATATATATATATATATATATATATATACATATATACTGAATCTTGAATTCCAAGGTTCTCGTCAAAAAATGTTTTATTCTCATAGCTTATTTCAAAGCCATAATTGTATCATCACTGTTAAATAAGAATATAGGCCCCACATTATTATATAAGAGTATATTGTCCTTTATTAAATTATTTTTTTAATGAGAGTTATGAGAGTCTTTTTCTTCTTCTAATAATTTCCAGCAGACTGTACACTGATGTGTGTAATGCTTCCCCCACAGGTTTTCAGTCAAAGTTAACTAAATCTTAAACTATAAACCAGTTTGACGGAGAAAATGAAGAAGTGCTTTTCTAATCAACAAATCAGTAATAACTAGGCAAAACAGATTGAAACGAAAAGGGGAAATGTTTAAATCACTGAGTCTTAAAAATATCTCCTTTCCACCCTATCCTTGCTGCAATTAAAAATGACAAGAGTATTGGATTCTCGCTCACCACACTCACAAAGACCACTTCCATGCTTGTTAATTGTAAATAAGCAATCAGCCAGACCACATGTCCCAGCCTTACTCGGCTGATCACTACCTCCGTTAAGAGAGTGGGTCAGTCCAGTCTGATGAAACATCAAATCACCCTTAAATAATTCGTCACTTCCGGTGAACAGGAACAGCAGCATCACTTGACATGGAATGCAACCAATCCACAACGACTTTAAGGAGATGACGTTCACATTTCAACCAATCAGCGCAGGTCAGTTTGGCTCCGCCCTCCCACTATGCGGAACAGTTCTGATACCTACACAACGGCAGGTTGACTGACCGTGGAGCCGGACTGTCATTCCGTCATTTCTGTGAAAGAAAACGGTTCTGGGATTTCTTCAGGGAACTGCTGTCGTACTTTGGCCAACATGTCGTCGGATATAACTAAAGGTGTGGAGCATCTCTCAGTGGGTAAGAAAGAAACCAGGTTAGCCTAAGCTAACCGGTCGGTTAGCTTCCTCCTCCGGACATGTGTCTTCTACTGATTGCGTCAGTTATGCTTGCAGTGATCCCCGCTGGTTCCTCATTCTGTCTTTCTCTGAGTATGGGTTCGTTTATGAGATAAATCGGGTATTTGATCGTCCAGCTCACGAATAAATAAATGGGTTTAGAGAATATCAATACTTTGCTGTGACAGCTGTGAAGCTAATGCAGTGCAGTCAAAGCATCTCGAGGGGTGACCAAACATCCGCTCGTTTTGAAATGTTCACGCTGTTCAACCCTAAGTTTCTCGACATGTGGAAGCTCTTTTCTGTAAATACTGTTCAAATCTGTTCACCGACGGGGTGGTTTTGTCCAGTGTACACAAAGAAAAACTTTTAGTATTTGATCCTTTATTACCTTATAGCTTCTTTTTCTTCATTTTGTTGAACTTGAGGCTGGGTCAAAACAGCAGACAGCCTTCAATTTCAGTTTGACTCATGAATTGAATAACATATTCAAATTCAAACCAAGAGCGCACAGACTGTGCTAAAAGTTTTTATTTTTACAGACGAGGATTTTTTTTAAATCCAGGTCTAAGTCTCAAGCCCATTCAGGTTTACATTCAGATATTAGTCAAAAACAATATTGTTCATAAAATTGACTGTATTAGTTTTATACATAACATTTTAAGTGTCACCCAGTTTAAAACAGTGATTATCTGAAAGTTAAGTACATAGATATATCTGTTATCAACCCAGGACCTCATTCTTTGGTGCTCACAAGCACCAGGACAATAGTACTAGTGAATTGTGATTAAATTGCATATCTGAGTATTTTTAAACAGAAAAATGCTGTTAGAAAAAGCACATTATGTACACTCTCTGCTCTGCTCAATTCTGATGCATTCACTTGCAGACAAATAGATCCATGAACGTCTTTGTTTTCATCATCTGAGCTGGAATGTGGATCAAAGCTGTACGACTGGATAGAAATGATATTGATCGCTATTTTTATTGCACTGATAATATTAGAATGGGCGTGTGAGTAACTGTAAGCTAGCAGTAGAGTGCGCAAACAGATAGGTGACAGATAGGGGAGGTTGGGTTGCTCCACGCCAGCAGTCCCGCCCACAACTCAGAGGTGAATTTCTGATGAACTCCTGAATTTCATCTGGATACCTTATGGCAGACCCACCACCAAACCTGTCATGTTGAACCACGTTGCAGGCAGCATAACATTCTCCTTGTCTTCTCCAGACTTTCACGTCTATCACAGGTGCTCAGGGTGAACCTGCTCTAGTCTGTGAAAAGTAC